>NC_079300.1:4787500-5087500 GCF_023638135.1 Falco biarmicus | reverse complement strand
TGGCAAACTTCAGTGTGTCACTACAGTACAGGAGCATAATGTTTGTCAGAAATTTTCAGCTCCCACGTAAAGGTTTTTTGTGGTTCCCAATGATGAGTAGTCAGACCGTTGCCTGAAATTTAACAAAGTAGTCATTCCACAGAGGTATCACTAAAACCTTAGGTGGTACGAACTGAGTTTATTACAGGGTGGGCAGAGGACAGGTTATTAAGAGTTTCATCAGCTCACTTGAGCATATCTTTGAGAAAATATAGAGATAAATGCTAAAAAATTATTAATATATTTGTTTCTAAATTAAATGAGACTGTAACTTGGGGCCTTCCTACCTACCCTTTTTCCTCTGTATATAAAATGAAATGTACTTGTTCACATCACAACCTAATGGGCTTCAGATCTTCTATGGCAAATGCATTCCCCAGAAAACATATTAAAAATTGTCTATGTGCTATTTCAGCAAAATGACATATTTAAGATGGTGTCGCCCTTTCCATTATAAACACTTTTTTTCAGATCTTTACAACCTGCCCACAAAAATGTGCTTCTGCCAAGAAATTCAGCAGCATGCCTCACTCCTGCAAGAAAGAAATAGTTTTTCCCACTTTACCCAATTTTGACCAGTAATTTTGTCTTTGAAATGGCTGAGCAGGGCAAATACAGGGTGGGCAGCAGTCTCAACCATGTGCTTCTCCCATCCACATTTGACCGATCAGATGCTTCCCTGCATGTCCTACAGGTACGTGATGTATGAATTGGGCAGAAAATGCCTCATCCTGAGATCTGATTAATGATGGAAACAATTCAAATGATTATGACTGCTGTAGGCCGTAAGAGACCACCACAGAAAGCCAGTAAAATAGTTTGCTCCAGAGAGTTTGTAGTCTAATTGAACAGAGCAGACAGCAAAGAACAGGAGAAAGGAGATAATACTATCCCTCCCACTTTTATACAGAAAAAAATGAAATGCTCAAACCATGAAATCCTGGTGCTGTGGTAGTCAACAGCAAAAATTGTGAACAGGGTCAGTATTCATACAGGATTCACAGAAACTGACTTCGTTAAGATCAGACCAGATGAACAATCTGGCTTCAAGGTCTATGCATTTAAATGGCTGAGTTTATTACTGACATTATGTTAATCACTGATAACAAATACTTAAATAACACTTTTCTATTATAACACTTTTCTGATTCAGGGATACAGCGGCTTGTAAAAATCAGTTTACTGATGTAATTTCATGTTCTTTACGTAAAAGTCTTACTTAGTGTTAGCTTGATACTTATTGGTGATATCGAACCATTAGGTTAATACCACCAGTAAAATCAGATCTAAAAACTTAATGACATTACAGCAACAGCAGAAAGTTAATCTCTATATAGATCTTACCTGGTTTAACTACATCCAGGAATCTATGGCATTCATGTTGGATGAATATTTCATTACTATAATCTGCATGGATACTCATAGGAAGCACTAGAAAAGGAACACAATGTTAATCGCATATAGGCTCATCTGTGCTTCAGCAGATAAGCAGCCACACTTGCATAAAGTTTGCTGAGTTACCTAGGCAACAAATTTCTTTTTGTCTTGCCCATTTAGGATTCCAGTAAACTAGTTGATTCCCACTGGTAAGACTTGGAGAACATTCACAGGGAAAAGGTAAGTACAGCAGAATAAAGCCTTGGATAGTGCAAGACCAGAGTTAGTGAAACATTTCATCAGGGTTACCACACAAAAAAGGAATCAACAACCAGCTGCATAAATAATTTAAGTGAAAACTATATGTCTGGTTTTCTAAGATGTTATAAACCCATGAATTCCAAGAGGTTTGGAGGGGCTGTAACCAAGCAACAAGTACTAAAACTTGGTTCTCTCTTCTGGAAAAACAATGGGCTTGCAAGTCATACGGCAATACCTGGCACTAAAGGTTGAGTCTTTCCATTGATTTTATGGTCTTTTGATCAAGCCAGAAAAAGAGACGTTTATGGAATGACGAATGGCACTTTTTATTTGGTTTAGAAGAGACTTATTTCAGTATCAAATCTGCATTTTCTAATAAAATGTAGGTCAACAGTTTCTGGATGAAGTAGACTTTTTCTGACACTAAAGAAAGACCACGTATAAGTAATGTTTTGATATCTTTTTCTCAGAAGTTTTTTTTCAAGAGAACAATGGATGTAACTTGCCTTCTCTTGCATTTGGCAACTTATCTGTGCATGTATGAAAGGGAAAACAAAATCATATCCCAAGTGAAGTTGGTGGCATGCAGCACTCCTGTTGATTGACGTGCAATAATGATTTCTCCCATTATATGTCTCACCAAGATGAGAACTATTTCCCCTTTCACTTTAAACACTGCTCTTTACAGTGAACGGAATTATAGCATCCGTAATCCACAGATGCACATAAGCTTATGCTTAACCTTTCAGCCCTTAAGAGTAATGCCATTGAATTCAACTGAGCAGAATCAAACTTGTATGTGCATATAGAAAAAACTCAACAGTTATCTGCCAGATATCTGCCAAATTTTTCACAAGAGATTGAACCAAGCATTCTTCCACAGAGGTCATGGTTTAGAGCTCACTGAAATTGATAGGCAAACTGCCATCCATTTTAATGAGCTTTCTGTCAGTCTTCACTTGTCCAAATGCCATTTTCTGTCTAATTCTCAAAATTTGAAACATTTTATCCAAAGCTGCCAAAACAAACAAGATCAGACACTTGATGAAGCCACCCAGAGATGAAAACTCCTATATCAGGGCAGTCTCATTTGCCTCCCTCCACATCTTAATATGAATCTCATGTTTCATCTTTTCATGTGTTAATTGCCAATAATTCCCAATGGAATACAACATTCATTAAGTACTTCATAATTTATTGAACATAAGTTTCAGCAGGTAATTTTAATCATGAAAATCAATCTAAATTCGTTTTGATAAACAATTTCCTGTTGCAGTCTTGTAAGTTTCCTTTTACACTGTCATTTGAGGCAGCATCTCTGGTTATTCTCATGCCTAACTTTCATTATTGCAGATGCCACCATATTTCCATAAATTGTTGTATTTATTTATGTAACTGCTGCCAACTGCTAAAGAGTTATATTTCCTTTTTTGTGGAGAACCGATTATCTGAATTATATTGAAAAAATTGTTTCACTTCATCTGTCAAAACCCTGCCTTCCTGAAACTCAGATCTTGCAAATATGGGAACACTTAGGAGTCACTAGAGCACTCCTTTATTAAACTGGCTTTACGAAGTTGTCGTATGTTAGATATTTAAGATAAACAGGTATAATATGTCTAAGTATGAAATGAAAAAACTCATAATACACTTAAGTCATTCAGTCTTCATTATCAATACCAGCAGTTCACAAAATTTTTATACTGGGCAGCCTTTCCTTTGCCTGAAATACTTTGTACCTTTCCCTCCCTTTCTCCCCAGTACCTTCCTGCCCCACGTCATTCATACACTCACAAATGATCAGCTGTGTGCATGCACACGCAATATACCAAATTCCACCTGCATAGCAAACCTGTTTTACACACATATTTATAGATATGTGTGTTTGTACATGTATATATAGTTGCGTGTGTATGTGTGTGTGCATGTTTGCACACACATATGTAACTAATGTGCAAAGACAGGCAGGGGAATAGAGTGTAAGTATTGTTATTCAGATGAGCATTTAATGGAAGACTATTGAATTTCAATACAAATGTTCTTTAAAATGTATCTACTTTCAATAATCTAGCCATTCTTAATTTTGTTTCAATGACACAACATATTTTACTGAACTATGTATCTGCTCAATGTTACTCCATTGCTGGGCCAATATGGCAGAAACAGCCCAGATCTACATATGCTAAGAAAGGAGGGAAAGAACAGGAAAGCATGCAAAAGCAATACAGTTGAATGACAAACATAATTTGGTTGTTTAAAATTCAGAGACACCTGTCCCCATTGCAACCAAAGAAGGAACTGAGAACTATGAACTATGTGTATTCATAGGCAGAACTTGTTCCTGACATCTCTGATTTTTTTAATCCCTATTCTTTCCTCAAGTCTTATTGCCAAAAATATGTAGTTCAAATGAACGTTTTGTTATTCACTGTCTGCAGGGATAATAAAGATGTTCTCTAGCTGAAAAGAGAAAGCAGGGACTCCTATGATCATGGGGAAAAGAACAGACTAGCATTGAGGAGAACTATCTATTTTTATTAAAGGTGTTGTGTTCATGCAGCTTTTGTCAGGAAATCCAAATAATTTGATATCACTTGCTTTCAGTTTGAAAAAATGGCAGCCTTGTGTTACAAGAAAGGAGAAACAGCCTTGTTTCTCTCCAGTGCTTCTTTTACAGGAAGGAGACAGACACACTGTAGCTGTCCACAATTCCTGCATTTAAAGTTAGAAACTGGCATGTCCTGCCAGAAGAAATTAAATGTAATGAAAGCGTGTTTCTGGTCAAAGTCAGAGACTGCATTTGCTGTATCACAGTATATGTGTCCTAAGGGCTACACAATGTTCTCCCTTCAGCAGTACTGTGGGTATTTAAGCATTTTTGGGATTGATTTTCTATTGCTTTGTCCCTCTGCTAAGTATTTGTACCTGCTGCTAAGCAGGTGTGAGTGCTAGCCTCACCAAATGGGGATTTCTGAGTAACAAGCACTTTGAATTCACAGGGCACAGAGATAAATATCTGTTTTAAATCACGTCTACTGACTTCATTAGAGAAGGGATTCTTGAATCATATATATTCAAAACACAAGAAGACCTTAAAGTATCTCCAGCTGGATGATGCACCTGAAGCCCTTACTCCTCACAACACTGTCTTTCCACCCAAGTTCAGGTGCTGTAGCACACCAAAGCTGTGTGCAGGACTTCCCAGGGCATGTGGTTATACACACTAAGGGGAGTACGCCATCAATATGCATTAGTCTTTCCTGCCAAGTGACTAGTTTCAATCAGGGTCCAGTAAAGGCAGTCCACTGGCTTGAAACAGAATGACTTCATCTAGTGCCTCTCTCTGCTTTAACTGTTTTCATCCAAAATCCTCTCTGAAGACAAATCTGTATTTTTTCATAGGTTTCTGTCCTGTCCATCCATCGCCTCCCCCTTACGTATTTGCTTTAACAGAGGTAAGATGATAGAAACAGCAGCTTTTCTTTAAGGGGAAAAAACCCACCATAAAAAATTCAACCCCATACTATTCAGATCCATCTTGACCTTTGGACTTCAAAGAGGCCGAGTCCACTGCTGGCCTAAAGGGAGGTTATGAAGGTGCTGTTGAACTACTTTGTGCCGCCCTACTCCCCGGTCACAGACCTGCCAGGCCACTCAAGTAGCCTCAGACATAAACTATACCCATCTTTCAGCTTCTCCACTTTGCCTTGCTCTGCCAGCTCAGTGCTGTATTCCAGCAGTTGGGAAACAAATTTTATTTTCTCCTTGACTCATATTGCAGGAGAAATGGGGACCTATCTTCAGCAGGAAACATTATGCGCTGTTGTTGCTGCTTCAGGCAAGCAAAACTTACTAAAAACCTATGTGATCAGGTGTAATTCTCTTAAGGTAGGTTAATATTTCTGCTGATACTTGTACTTTAACGCCTTCTTTCAGGCCTCCTAGTTTTTGCAGTTGAATTGTTGAAAGATCAGCAGCTGAGCTTCACTAGTATTCCTTCTCATTTTGCATGCTGCCTTTGCTGTTTTGTAGAGCTACTGAATACAAAATGAAGCTGCAAGAGTGTGTTTGCTCTACAGCTAGCAAGGCATGAAGTACTTCTTTCTACAGCTGTGGAGCTCATCCAGAATATTCATAACAGTATCACAGAAGATGTGATTCAATGTGTGACATTTAGTATGCTATTGTGTGACCCAGATGATTAATCCTCATAGCAAAACATAGGCTGGTTTAAATAAACAAAATTAAATATATTTTTATCATTATAGAAATCGCGTGCTATATCTCTGAGCATCAGCTGCTGCTCCCAAATGCTTCAAATTTGTTGGCTTGTTTTTAAATGCTTTGGTTGTTCACTGGATTTTCCTACCACATAAATCCATTGACACTTTGGCCCAACAAGGCGAATCAGTGATTTGGACCGCAGCTTTGGACACAGCGTGTAGCTGCACATCAATCTCCATCTTGTTTTATGATCAGCAATTTACAGCATCATATTGTTCCAATTTTCAGCCTTTAGAAAGACATCACAAGAGTTTAAAGGGCAGAAACCTTAACCCAGTGCCAAACTAGCAGGATTCTTCCTTCCCTGCCACAAGGGCGTTAGACCAACTGTACTTGTTGGTCACTCAGCATGAGGGTTACTTTCTCAGTTCCAGCAATGTTATTTTCTGTGGCTGGAGTCACTTGGGCTGCAGGCAAATGGGTGGGCCAGAGGCAAGGTCCGAGTCCAGATGTGCCCTGGCAGTGCTCCAGCTGTGCACCGGGGCAAAACCATACTGTTCGAACCACCATCCCTCTGCACCTTCCCCTTCCTTGGGAAGGAAATGCACACATGCAAGCCACTGGGCCATATCGCATGCTGTCAGTGATTACGGGCACGGCAGCAGATGGGAAGCCAAAAGGAGTAGCAGCCTCACAGCAGAGGCAGAGCCACCATCCCTCTTCAGGTCTCGGATCTTAGCTGACAAACTGGTAAAATAGCATTTTCCTGCACAATAGCCTTGCCCCATGTGAAGCAAAATTTTAGCCTGCAGAGTTCTAAGTAAATTCTCAGATCGAGGACAGGAGTAAAGACTGTGATTTTATGCTGCTCTGCCAACTGGAGAAAAGCATTAACTGCTGTATCTGTGCAGGTTTAGGTAAGGTTACCTAGGCTTAGGTTTAGGTAGGGTTAAGTCACCAGCAGCATTTTTGGCATACTTACAATGGCATGACACATAAAAGCACAACACTGTCATAGATACTCCTTAGTGTGTGTATTCCACACGTCTCTGCTGAATGTGAACACACACACAAAATTAATAATCTCCAAGCTCCACTTAAAAAAAGGCTTTGTACAGAAACTCTAAAAAGTAAGCAGGGCTTTACAGTACTGAGGGAGATATAAATGTAAAACATGTTTTCCACTTGAAAACCTTTGTCTATGGAGTTGTCAGGATGCATTTCCTGGGGAAAGAGCAAAGACTTCAGTCTTGAATGTTGTTCAGATTATCATGCTTACAATGAAGGGTGGAAAATGGGCTGCCAGATGGTTAATGGCCCTTCTAAAAAATAGCCTTCTATGTTGCTTTTTGGAAATCACTTGTCATGGAACTATCATCATATGATCTCTGTACTCTTGTTGTTCATAGAAGGAAGCATATTTTAGGCAGGTGTTATCAAGGCTAAGAGTGCCTGAATTCACTTGTCTTGAAGACACTTAGCGTGCTGCCAATAAATCTACTAACAAGTTGCTGTATCTAGAAAACGCATGCAAAGTAATACGGAGGCAGTGTATAAGGGAACGGGTTCTGCCAGCTCCTCAAATGGGGGTAATGGCTCCTCCTCAAGGCCCTCTGTGTTGACAGCGGCTGGCGAGTTTGCCACTGCGCATCGTGTTAAACACTGATGTCCCTATATTCCCCCAGGATTCTCTGCCTTCACCTGTCTATTACATTTACCTCATGAATTCTCTGTGTGATGGTTGTAAGCAGAGGAATATGCTGCCAACAGTTTTAAGAGGCCTGAATTAATCTCATTTAACTTCAGGGACCTGAAGACAGGAACCTAGCAAAGCTAGTTACTGAGAAAGGGAGAGGGGCACACAACCTTTTTATTTCATTACAGGCATTCTGCACCAAGGCAAAGGCCTCCAGCCTCTAAACCAAGAGGCACAGAGTGGCTTAATTATTTTCTACTGCATTAGCTTATGGTTTCATGCAAAGATGCTTAGGTTAGGTTTTGCTTACTTATTATAACATAATGGTGAAACAGTAACAGTATTTGCGATTCTCATAGTATGTCCACATTTAAAGGAGTGCATGCACAGGTGTACACACGCAAAAGAAAACTTTTAAAATCTTGCATGCTTATAGTCTTGACTTTTTTTTTTTTTTTTTTTTTTTAAAACACTGTGGTTAGAAGTGCATTTCATATTTTCAGGTAAGTGGCCTGAAGTAATTTTTGCACACTGGGCAAAAATTGAATTTCTAGTAATCACACAAAATCACAGGTATGTCAGTTCCCACCCAGTTCTTTGTACTCATGCTTCAAGGCACAGTCTGAGAGAAATCTATGCATGGTCCAAAACTGACTAAAACTAATGAAAATCTATTTTTTGATAGACTACAAAGGGATTTGGAACAGGCTCCAGATGACACTGATTAAATTTAGCTTTTTCTGATGATGCTCTTTGCTGTGGGTGTTTTGGACATGACATGACCGTTTGCTTGATTTAAACATTTAAGGTTATAGAACTAAACATTCCCTAATTTCTGCTCAGAGGTAACTGCACTTTCTGCCTTAGGATGGCTTATGCCTACCTTGTTGTAATCATCATAGAGAAGAGGAAGAACTGGTAACATCCTTGGCTTTTGCAAGTACTCAATACAAAGCAAGCTTTTTTACTCATGGTTCCAAGCTCTGTCCCACATGCATTATGATTCAAAAGGTCAGTAATCAAGAGATCACCTCCTCAGAATACTTTGTTCTATAGATGTATGCACACTAAAACTGGAACAATTCTGGAAAATAAATGAATTAAAAGTATTCAAGGTTAGTCTGTTCAGCTTGCATCCTATGAAACTGTAGCAGTAAGACTAGCTCTGAAATATCGCAACAATTTGCAAATAATTTCTGTTCAAAAATCTGAAGTAAGCTTAAAAACTGTAGCACATTGTATTGGATTCTTTTTTGTTTAGACCAAGAAGAAAATCTGCAGAGGAAAAATAAGTGGAGACACATACAGAAAACAGGGAGCAGCAACATTAAAATTGGTCTCTTTTACCTCTCTGTGGGTTTCACCGAGGGCTTTAATAGCCACTCAGTTGATGAAGATGTATCCTTGGTTCGGAGCTGGCAGGAAAGTTTTATGTGGTCCTGCTCCTGGAAAACAACAGACTGTCACTACACACTGGTAATTCCAAGCAGCAGCCTGGCCCAAAGAGAACATTTCCCAGAACAGAAAATGAATCTTAAGACCAGTATTTCTTTTGTAATAAACTTAAGAAATTTTATTAATTCCTGTGTCAAACTATGCCAGCTTTCTGTCTGTTACCTGTAGGAAGATGCCATTTACAAAGTATATTGATAATGACAAAAGCCTCAAATAAACAGGCTTTTTGTACCAGACTATTGGTGACTGGAGAGATTTGGCATTGCCCAGACCATGATCCTCACCATGTTTCAGGGCAAGACAGACTTCCTGATGTTTCTCATTTCTTAGCATGTTTTGACATATTTATTTCATTCTGTTCAGGCAATGCTTTCACACCATTACCACTTACAAGCATTTCCAGCACTGCCAGTTGCTTGGTTTTAAAATATGACTCGTAACAAATACATGTCAATAGACTAAAAATGTTAAACTATGATTGGGTTTAAGCTCTGTTGATAGCATTACAATACTTGAAGCCCATCTAAACATATTGTTCGTAAAGAAAAAACAGGATTTTTCCACGGCCAATTCCAATCCCTCAATGAGAGCACAAAATACATGATTCAGACACAATCCAGATTTCCTCTACATGTTTTTTTTTCTTCCTTACTTAAAAGCACTTCTACATAAATACAGAATAATTTTTCTGTAATTAATTATGTAGGCATTCTTCCCTCAGTTTGTCCAAAAGATGACTCTTCCATTGGGAAGAGATGATGTGTGTTTATGGCAGAGAGATAGGAGAAAAACTTATCAGTAAAGCAGAAGTCATATCTAAAACATCATTCATATTGTGATTCAACGTGGCTGCAAAAATAAAAATTCAGGCAACAGGCTAAACTCCCTAGCTGCAGAAACAATTTCAATCTTTTTCCCTCAGCCAGGTCCTAGTAGACCTAGTATTTTACTACCAGTATCTGCCAGACCAGTTTCCAGAACACAGTGTCACAAACACATCGTTAAGAAAAAAAAAAACTTTGACTATATGATCACAGTTGAAAGTGAAGAGTGCTGTAAAGACTTTTGCATACTATGCTTTATAGGAACAGCTGCCAACATTTTGAGCTTTGCTGAGCTTGTTTAGAGTTGCACCTATCTGCGAATGATTAACTGCCTGACTTCCAGGCACAGCCATTAACAGTTTGGAGGCTGCATTTGTACGGTGTTTTGAAAGAGCCTGAACAATTTCTAAAATAGCAAGCGGAGCTGAGACTCACCTATTGCTCGTACAGCACATTTATCCTCACCCCCTTCCTCCATTTACCTGCTTGCCAGAGTGACTGTAAGTCTGATATCCTTTATTAGCCTTACAGCTTTGGCCATGGCACTGTGCTATTGTCTATAAACCGTGCTTTAAACTGCATTTTATTACATGACTTTTATCTGTCATTTTATTCTGTTTGCTTAATGCCTAAAGCAATTGGTCCATGACTCAGGCTTCTAATTAATGTTGTAAAATGAAAAACAGTCATGTGGATGTTGTTCCAAGAGCAGTGCTATATAAAGCAGCCCTGGTAGGTGGGGGTAACAGATATGTAGTATTGTTCCTGAGTTTTACAGTACCAACTGTGTCTGTGTATTGCAAATGGTTTCTCATGTGTAACTTTATTTTATAGACCTTAACCAATGCCAGCTGGAAGCCAAAGACAAGCTACTGAACCAATTAACAAAGGTCCACAGTAAGCAGGCAGTCTTCATTCTGTCTGGACCTCTGTAACTACTGCAGCTTGATTCAAAATCCTTGGAGACTGCAAACAGTTTTACAAGCTAAATTCATCTACAATTTCTCATCAGCTGTGTCAGCAAATGCTGAGTATCTCACAAAAGGAAGTCAACTCCCTTCTTGCTGGTATTATTTGGGTTACTAAAGTACTGTTCTCCTCCTCCCCAGCACTGGGTTTTAGGCATAAATCATCCACCTCTTTTTAATCCATCAAGAATTAGCTTGTAAACATCACTTTTAGCTGTCTTTTTTTAGAAAACCCTCATAGGAACAACACTGCCTCCTCCCCAGGAAGAGAGAATATCTGACTATGGCGTAACCTTGCTGTACAGGTGGAAAACACGCTGGGAATCTGCTCACACAGAAATTCCAGTGACTGTATGTAAGGCAGCAAGGGAGGGGGGAAAATAAGAGGTAAACAAAAGGGAATAACTGAATAATAGGGCCACCATATCAATGACTTCAACCCTAGTTATTTCTCTCTCATAGTCAAGAAAATACATCTCCTGTTGCAGTATTGACACTGAAGTAACCACAGTACAGCTCTACTGCTGTTCATGGAAATGGGTTGAAGGAACAACCTTTTCCTTTTATTTCACCCACACCAAGCAGGCAATGCAATTATGCAGGCTAGGAACCAGATAAAAATTCCCCTACAGGCAATGAATTTAACCCAGCACCTGTTATCAAGAAAAGCTTGCAAAACAAAGCAGGGGTATTTTTCTGGGGTTTAGACCAGGCACCTGGGTCTAATTATGCTCTCAGACTCAAGAAACTCTCATTGATTTTACCAAGACCCACATATACTTAAGTCCCATTCAGGACATTTAGTTTTCCAACACTCCCATAGGATTACCATCAGTGGAAAAGTACTTCTCAGCTTCTTAGGATAGAGTGACATCTTGTGGTTTCTTCTTTTGTCCATCATGGAAAAATAAAAATCAGCCACAAAAGCTTTGACTAATTTTTTGTTTCTGGTACAACACTAAGAACTTACTCGTTTGAGGAACATCATGTATTTGATCCACAGAAACTGACACAACTGTTTGCTACCATCAAGGCTTGTGGAAGGACAATGAAAATGAGTGTTTGGAGCAGCAACAAAAACATTCTAATCTATACAACATTGCAAGTATTTGTTTGAAGGTAGTATAGCATTAACCTCCAAAAACTGGTGCTCAAGGTCATGTACAAGTGGGATCTTCATAGTTAAATAAGTCATTCTCCAGTGGCAGCACTACTACTAAAAGGATTTGTAGGGGAAGTACTCATTCCAACTGCAGCTCTGAAAAGCATTTCCACCTGGACTCCACTACACGTATGCAAGAGAGAAGATGATAGCATTAGGCAACTGCATCTCATGCTTAAACTCCATCCGCACCACAGAATTTCACTAGCGTGTTATATCATGGGTCACTAACACAGCACAATTATAGAAGTTTCAGTAATTTATTTCCTGGTATAGCCTCCAACACAAAATACAATTTTGAAAATTTTTTAAGACTACACACCTAAACCCACATATGAGCCACTATTGACAAATTCCCCTTGCCAGAAAAAAATTCCAAACAAAGACAAAATTCCTTTGCTAGTTTTGTCTCAAAAAAACCAACATCATCTCTGAAAGGAAGATTATACAAAATCTCGATTAAAACCCACAATGTGATAGTATTCATATACCTCAATAAACTGGCAACAATCCTTCAGATATTACGACTATTGAAAATAAGCATTGTTTGAGAGCTGTTCTTATTGTGGTTTACAACCAACATCTTTGCACAATTTGGTAATAAATCAATTCAGGTTGCTGAAAACCAGGTAATTCTCAATTTTCAAGAAACTTAAAATGGCTGGTTGCATCTGTAAGGTCTAGGAGAGTATCAAGTGAAATAACTAGCGTTTGCATTCCTGTTTCTACTGTTTTTTCTGTATGCCCATTTAGGCAATTCTCAGAATCAGACTTTGAACATGCTATTCTGCATCATTCCACTCATACCTATGCTCAGTCTAACTGCTAGGGAAGTCTGTGCACTTGCCTGATATCCTCTACAAATACTTCTGACTGGCAGCTGTCCTTCCATAATTCCATAGCTTTTGTTCAAATCTATTTTCAGTCCTTTCCTTGGTATGAAGCGTCTATGCCGCAAGGAACTAATGCAACGAAAACACAAAATTGGTCAGGAAGAACTTTCATTGGACCAAAAATAAACATGATTGCAGGTTGTCATCTGCTTTCTCATGTCTTTCCAAATCAGAGTGAACACCTCCAAAATTAGCCTGAAAAAATGCTTAATAGCTAAAACATCAGGCTCCCGTAAGGTTAAAACCTGAAGAGATCCTTAGCATACGGGTCACTTTTACACACAGTAGGTGATGTTCATAGAATCATTTAAACATGAAGAACCAGCCCTGGTGTAATCCCATGTCAAAGGAGCTGGTTTTACCTGCAGTGAGACCGGTTCTATGCCTTGATAAAATTATTCCCTGCTCCTTCTTAGCAGCACTCCCTTTTTTTCCCCAAGCATAACATTTTTAGCTATACAGAATGAAAATAACAACTTTAGTCTAAATTTGAATACAAAAACTGTCTCACCAAGTCCAGATTATAATAGACTAAGGGTAATAAGCAACAGCAATACACTAAGGAGCTCCATTTATCTTCTGTGCAACAGAACAAAACAATTCAAGGACGCAGGGTTAGAAATATGTTCAAATGCCCTTTCTCTGAGGGAGCATAACCAGTCTCCACAGAGAACATCCATCACTTTGCAGTCTGACCTGCATGATTTGCACCAGCAGTATATTAAAAAAAAGTGAACAGTGTGTCAGATTTTGGAAGTTCTCCTTGCACAAATTGTGAGCAGTATCTATGCTGTTTTGAAATGAATGTATGCCAGAGAAGCCTATAACTACAGTTCAGCCAACACACATTTGTTCCCATAGAATTCAAAAGACAAAACTATTGGCTGAGAAGAAACCCAATTATCCAAAAGTTTGTATTTATGACCTGTTTCAAGAGCTCCTCCCTTCTTTTCTCCTATTCTCTCTTACCTTTTAAATAACTTCTGTTCTTTTTGTATTTTGCACAACGAGGGAGGAAATAATTACATGCCTCTCTGGTGACAACTGGTACTTCTCCTCCTCTTGCAAATGGAAACAGCAACTAATTCCTCTGCTAATATTTACTTGTGGTATGTGCCATTCTCTTCTGTCAGTTTATTCTCAATAAACAGTTAGGAAATAAAAAGGATTATGTTGTTCCTTTAGACATTTATTTATGAATAGAACATTTTTAGACACTCAGAATTAAGGGTTTTATTACTTTGAGAAAAATCATTCCAGACCCCCTGAAGGGAGATACTGCAAAGCTTAGGTTAAAGTAGAACAACTACTTTGAGGGAGAAAAATATGTCCACACAAATGACATTACTATTCAATTATTTTACTTCAGTCACATACATAGCTATTCTACACTGACTAGTCTCAAATATTCATGCGATCAAATTTTATTGGAGGTCAATTGCAGAGTCACATGCAGGAGCATTCATAAAAGCAACATTTTAGAATCACATGTGGGAGAGTTCACACAAAGCCTAACACAGTTATAGAATAAAATCCACCAGGTTTAATTCATTTCATCAACTTTGATGAGACAGCATATCAGAGTCTATTTACTACTTTTACAGGAACAGGAAGAGATCACATTTTCCAGACGTAGCTCTTCAACGTTATAAATTATCATCAAGGTTTGCCATTTGCATTATTCAGAGCTGCACACATTCCACTTCTGTCTCATTGATCAAGTCAGTCTTTCAACTGTAAAAAAATTACGAATAATGGGTTTGCAGTTTTTTTGCTTTACAATTCACTAGAACAAGAAACAGTTGTTGACATGTACACAATTTTATTTTAAGGACACGGCAATCACAATGACAGAAATAGAACCATTACTTTAATACTGTAAGCTTTCCTCTGGAAACCGATTTGCACGCAGTTACATCTGAAAGCCTTTTAAACAATATCTTGGGGAAAAACACAGCAAACCTTAAATATATTAACTTCAAACTTTATGTGCTTATCTCCTCTTTTTGGCAGTTGGTGGCTGTTAAAGCTTTTCAAATTCATGGCCACTTATATTCATTGCTTCAGGGTGCATTACCCTTCCCATGAATAACACAGTACCTATGGAAAAAGCGGGAAGGGAAAGTGTCAGAACCAAAAGGAAAAGTTGAGGTTATAAAGCGATGAATACTGATAGTAAGTTCTAGAGCATATAATGCACAGTTTTTATAGGAACATGTCTCGGAGAACTTGGTAACTATGAAAGGCAATGGATCAACAGCCTTAGAGAAGAGGACCTCTTTGTATTCAGCACTGATACAGTACAGACAAGAACAGTGAATCTTCTGCATTTCAGTGCCCCTCTACTTATTCTAAAGGCTTGATTGAACCCCCCCACCCTGAAATCAACACAAAGGTTCACTTCCATTTCAATGGTTCTGATGAAGGCCCATGAAGTGCTGCCACTGATGTCAAGTGGTTATGACACAGTACTAGGCTGGGGGGCTCCAAAGGTAGCAGCTACCCTTAAATTGTGTGAATGCCTAATCAGAGCAATCTTCGTGATCACTTCTGACCCTCACATGCCTGTGCTGCTGGACAACATTCCTCACAGAGTTAAAAATGAGTCCCAGAAGCTCTGCACCAATCACTTAATGATTATTAATAGATAGATACTTGGAGTTTGCAGATTTACCTCACATAGAGCATGCAAACCAGAAGGAATTATCTATATGACTACTGCTCCCCTATGCTATTTAATCACCATTTACATCTTTCCCATTTTATACATTTCTATCTAACCTGCTTAAACACAAATCATGAGCTCTTAGGATATGCTTGAGAAGAACAACCATCACAGATCTTTTCCAAAAGGTTTCTAACCTTAGATTTCTAGATTAGTACTAAACTTTAGGCTTTAACTATAGCTGTTGGCAATTCCTCTTTCTACATGCAATAACAAAGCTTGTGCAACATTAAGAATGCCCCAAGGCTACCACGCTCTACTCTGTTCTGATTTAAACTTTTCTTTCTGGGGAGATTTTTGTATATTGAGTAGGGAAAAGGGCAGGTACCCTCCTCCCAGATACATTTTTGCCTAATTATATGTCTACAACAGCAAGGATACTCAACTTAGTTTTGGCCAAAACCCTAAGAGCTGTGAACATGCCTTGCACACAAGTGACCCTACCTAGCATTACTGCAATCAAAATTGTTTAATAAGCATTGATACCTATGATGGGGATCTCAAATAGAGAAAAAACCCATCAAACAGAACTTTACCAGAGTTTGCTTATAGAACATGTAAGGCATCACAACACAGAGACCCATATGATATTCTCTGGGTTCACGGTAGTATTTTGTCATCTAGACACTTCACATCATTATGACAAATTACAATTTTGAAACTAAGGAATTACTTAATCATTGCCTGTTTTGCTAATAAGTGCTGCTCTCATCCCTTGCCTGCCACCTAACACTTCAAGAGCACCGTAGAATTATTCATAGCTGTAATATCTGTCCATTATGCAAATCATTTGGTACCAGGAATATATCTCACTAGTCTTACTACAGCCAAGCTCTTACGGAATGCAATGATTATGGATATTCAGGGCAGTAACACTGCATTCTTTGAAGAAAAATGGTGAAGTTTTCTTCCCTGGGGATTTTAATCACATAATTGTGAGTATTTTTCAGGATTATATCAGGTTTTGGTGTCTTACTTGAAGCAACATTAACGGGGAAAAAAAGGTGAGTCTTTCAATATTAGGTATTTTAGGACAAATTATGGAAAATTCAGAGTACAAGGCCAGTTGATTGATCACAATATGCTATATTCTTTTGTATACTTGATTTACTGTGAAAAATGTGCACAAGTCTGCAATATTCTCACCTGTTCTTCTGTTTCTGACCAAAAAGAAAAAGGGATGGTCAACTATAACTTGGGGATACAGCACTGCCATTCTGCTAATAGCAATCATTCCTAAAGGGAAAAAAAAACATAGGCAACTTGTTAAATATCACTGCACATTCTCCTGCGCTTCATGAGAAATGTGAAGCTCACAAGCAGACAGTGAAGTCCCACATTCTCAGCACTAAGCATCAAGAAATAGCATGAAAAATCTAACCAAAAATGAAAGAGACCTACAGAATAATCGCATGCCTATTTATGCCTTTAGAATGATTAACAATGGAGAGTGGCACAATTTCTCAGGCTGAGGGAGCAGCTTATAAAATTTAAGATCCAGAACCTTATGAGGAGTTATGATTCCTGCTCACTTGTAGAAAGAAAATGCGTTATATTAGACAGCACTGCTGACCTGTTTTAAACAGCTCCAAGCCTGCAGCTGATAGTAAAAGGTAACCCTTAATAACTAAGGAACATGCAACAATGAAATGGGCTGATCTTACAGCTTTTAGCTTGAGTCCTTAAATAATGCAAAGGTTAAAAATAAAATTAGCTGGGAATTAGGCAGAATTTGGCTCTTTGTTATTTTTATTTTAAGATGTATGCATTTCTCCAGGACATTATTAAATAATAATATTTCCTGGTGTTTCATTTACATTTTCACTGCACTGCTAACGAAGACTCATGCATGACAGCAACCTCTGTCCATACTAATGTTACAATGCAACTCAGTTACTGATATTCATGAGAGAAGTAATTCTTCCTTTCCTCAAAGACTGGTACAAGTAGAGGCAATCAGAAATCACCTAAGACGCATATTGGCAACTAATGTAACTCCTTTTTAGGAAAAGCATGTGATAACCAAATAAACCAGCCACCTGGCCTCCTAGCATTAATATGAGCCAGCTATGTTTTCTCATTTAGCACTTTCCCGTCTTGCATTACTATATATGAACTTATTAAAATGCAATTGCAACAACTGAGAACTCCTTCTAATTATTCTGGATCAAATGCCTCTGACCATCTCAATGAGCAGATAAAAAGTTATGAATGCTGAATTCCCATGAAGAAAATACAAACTGTAGTTTGTAGTTTCCTAATAATCAGAAGCAAAATAAGGAAAAAGATTTTGCACAGGATGTTGAAAATTCTTTGTGAAACACATCATGTTAAAAAAATGCTAACATTTTTCACTTTCACAATTCTCTTCTGAAAAGCAGTATGCTTTGTGTTCATGCTATTTAGTTTTCCTGGCTGTACAGCAAGTCAGTTTTAAAAAATTAATTTACAAAGAGTAAGCAGACATCTGATTTTATTCTGCTTTTCTCTTTTTCTCTCAGGTACCTGAGGCAGCAGCAGCTTCCGATCCCTCCTCATTAACTTCTAGAAATGCCTTGTGAAATGCCTTCGCAAGGTAAAGTTCCTTGTTATCTGGAGAAGAAAAGGAAACATATTTCAAGTGGCTCAACAGTACTGAAGTATTAAAAAAATAAATATCAAAAAACAAACACTAGCAAAAACCCCATCACTATCACCCACCTTCTGTACCAAGTAGGGAAGGGAAAGGGCTTTGTACATAGCAGCTGCATTAAAATACCTTCTGCCAATACCTCTAATAGCACACTTACCTTGCTTAAATTTATAGCGTTCTCCTACACTATGCATGATATTAAAATAGCTCGGCACTGCCTAGAGCACTGGTATACCAGATCAAGTAAAAGACAGTCTTGTATTCCAGATTTTAAATGCAACTATTGGGAAAAAGGATTATGACATTATATGGCAAGTATTTCTACATAAAGAATTTTATTTCTGTGTTAGGTGCAATATCGACTTCCTCCAGGAAAATCAGGTATTTTCTTTCTCCTTGACACTATATTTAAAAGAAGCTCAACATAAATATTTATTACAAGAACCACCACGGAAATTGTTTTTCTCAGTCTTGTTTTCCATCCTTCTTTGCCAGTATTTTAATTTCGGTCCAAGCCTACCCCTGATTAAGTCAGTTTCATTACTTTTCTTCAGTGGCTAAATGATCAGACCTATCGGAATACTCAGCACCTTGCAGGAAGCAAGGCACGTAAGACCATTTAATCTGTTTGACTAAGTTTCATTGGTAAGACATAACAAGGATTAGATATACATTTATTGTAACTGCATAAAATACCCAGTAATGACAGAGCCCAACTGGCAGTTAAGAAAGGAATACAAGTTTTCTCAACAGGGAGATACACAACCGTGAAAAATCTAATCTAATCACCCCAGCAAGACAGATAGACCCTTTTGAATTTCTGATCCTTAACGAAACGTTCAACACCAAAACTCTAGCTGAAGGCTGACTAAGGAGGGAAAGCTTGGGACTATTAATCTAATTCTTGCCCATTTATTTTGGCTCTCACAACAACAGCCACTAGTCGTAGTACTAATGCAAGCCAAACCCACAACAGACAGCAGTTTAAAATGTCTCTCCCCAGTAGATCTCATACTACTCATGCTACATACACTCAGAACTGAAGTAGACCTCTTAGTTCAGCCGCTTAACTCAAATCTCACCAACAAAATCCTCAAATCACTCCCTTTGGGATCATGTGTAGTAAAATGTACTAGATTGCTAAATATTGTACTAGTTCTAGGCTTCAGTTCCAAGCTTTCAGTAATACTATCTTGAAAGCTAGGATAAAGTTTCTGTGTTACTTCAAAACATGGAACATGAACATCTACTTATATTGAACACTAAGCACAATTCTTACAGCTTTTGTCTCGTTAACTGTTAAGTGAAAGGCCACCTGAAAACACAGCGTGCTTGCATTCCAACACTAATATCACCTTTAAGCCTCAAGCATTACCCATAGAAAATAAACCACAAGCTAACTAAATATTAATATCAAGTGTTAAATAGTCATCCCCTAAAGCTTCCATTCCATTATGGACCCATTAAAACTCAGGTTTTCAAAAATGTTTTAAAACAAACACTGGATGTGCAAGAACATTTACACAGGTGATAATGGATAGATACCCAAGGCAAAAAGGGTGACTGACCCATGCACTTCTGGAATTCTTGTTGTGCATGTCTCAGGCTACGTGCGTACTGCCTTTGTAAACATGTCAGTTAACAGGATTCTTGGTAAGTTTATTGGTCAATTCTGCAAGTTTTACCTTTCATGCAGCTGTATTTTGCTATCTTTGCTTGAGTCCATTTCAAAGCTCTACTAAGCATTTGAGCTATATGGCACAAAGCAAAAGAAAACAGTAACTTTGCAGCATTTACAGAAAAATGCTGGCTTGGAGCTCTTTATCTTAAATTCTGTCGTGGTGGGTTTTTTTTAATGTTTAATAACAAACAAAGAAATGCCCACTTAGCCTAATCATGTATTTCAATCACATTTTTTTTTTATTACAGCGCTTAAGTCTGCTCCTGTGACCTGTAATATTCACAGCAATAGTCTGTATTTTCATCATGAATGCTTTCTTTTGCATAGTGTGGGTGTTGTTTATGGTACTCCCAACATACCTTTCTGGTCAGAACACTTAGCCCCTCAGAAGACTGGTCTCCGCTTGATGAGCTTATAGACGACCCTAATTCAGACAGCATGAACACTGCTAACATTTACCTTCAGGTACATCAGGTATAGTATTAGGCCTACTTGTAAGTATATTCAGGGTCTGAGTATTAAAAAAACCTCAGCAATATTTTGTTGACAGGAATAAAAGAAGTGCCACTGAAGCTGAGACCAGCACATCCAATTAGTCTAGCACACTGTGAGACTATAACTCACATAATACTATAATAATAACTATAATATTGTTGTGGCTTCAGAAGATACAAGAAGCCTTACAGATGAAAACTACAGCACAACTTACAAGAGAAACACATCCTCTCACCCAGCATGTGCCTTATAACCTAAACCAAGTTTCTAATCCACAGAATATAGAATGCCTTTATTCAATGCAGTACAGACAGTTTTGATTGCTTTGAAGCAATTCTTTTTTTTTTAATCCTACCAAACTCATGACCTTAAGGAATATCCAGCAAACATCTCTGTGGTTAAGTCTTCCATAAAAGAAGTACTTTCTATTTGGTTTCAATTTGTTGCCTTTCACTTCACTGGATATCTTTGTCCTTGGTTGGTGAAAAGAACAATTCCAGATCCCAATTTACTTTCTCTAGACTCCTCTCTTTCTATTGCCACTGTCACATCCCTCTCATTCATTTCTCCCTGAAGTGAATTAACCTATTTTCATAGGGAAGCATAATGTTGTCACTGAACGTTCAGGTAGTCTCCTCTTTGCCCTGTTTTGTGATTGTGAAGTCACTGACTGCAGTACTTCAATATCTTACAGATCTTGGCATTATTATACATATTTCCTTTATGGCTTTCACTGTGGATAAGGTGGGGCTTACCTAGGTATCTACTACCACGTCATTTTTCTCTAGTAGCTTCTTTGATTCAGAGTTTTTTAAGAACCAGAATGATTTGTTAGCATCTCAGAAGAGTCCCATGGAGATCTGGTATCAGAGTTTAAGTTTTCTGCAGCACCCTAGCCTAGAAACCCATTAATGTGTGGGAGCAATCTGAAGCTTACTTCTAATGTACATGACTCCGTTAGCATCACACTTCATTTGTCATTACACTCCATATGCTTGCAAACTCCTACTCATAGCTGCCAAATGGTTGCTCTGCAAGTCTCATTACAAAAAAACATGCAGGTTTATTGGCTTTTCTAGGTTAGGTCGTCCCAGAAAAATTGTACCTGCATCAGTCAAGACTTTGAAGAGCTTTTTATTAGACTGATGCTCTTCTAACTACTTTATATTGTGAAAGTAAGTCATTAAGACCATTTCACTGCTCACTGAAATGCTGGTCACTTTGAGGTTAAAAGTAGTTGCCATGTAAGGCATTGTACAACAGTAAGATATATCATAATTTTAAGAGAAGGGGAATTTTAGTGTTGAGATTAGTTCAAGGGTAAATCCTAAGTGGTATTGAAATACTCAAGTAGCAAGTTTACACACTGTGTAAATTACAAAATCCCAAATACCAGAAGTTTTTTCAAGATTATTTGGAACAGCTGATGGAATCAGAGATGCAAGTAAGACATGTCAACATGTAACTAGGCAGCCAAATAAGAATGTTGTCCTACTCACCTGTATAAATTCACAAAGAACTTAATTTCTGCAAGAGAGTAAAATTTAAAATGTACATCTAGATTACTGTCTTCTCTTTGGTTGCTCACAATCCATAGAAGCAAAAGCTGACTCGTCTACTTCCATTTTTCAGATTGAGTGCAAAACCCAAAAGAATTCTAAATATTGAAAAATAAGTCTGTAATCCTGCAATTTGATTTATATCCACTAAACCCACATAGAATTTAACTGAACTCAACAATCTGTGCTGGATCTGACTACAGGATTAGGGCTGCTGTTGAAATTGCAGGCGGCTTTGCTTGTCAATAATCCAAAAGCAAGAGCAACAGGAGAGGGGGAGAAGAGTATTTTTAAACGCAACAGAATTTCTCAAAAGTCTCTTTAGATTTCTTTTATGATTTGAATCTTCCTAAATTAAGAGTCCAGACAAACACTGTATTCAAGTATCTGTATTTAAGGTTCCATGAAGTACCAAATTTTCCAGAGGGCTGACACTGAGATGCATGTAAACTTGTGGCTTCAACTTCCCTGTTACCTGACATACTGTTCAGGAATTTGTAACAGCATGCTTTTCAATTTTTTCTTCATTATTTTCTTTTTCCCTTCCTCCTCCCTCCCCATTTTACATTGTGAAAATTAGAAATAGGAAACATTCTGTATTTTCATTACTTGGAATTTCATCTCCACAGCATCAACAGCAGGGTTTTCATTAAACGCATTACTTCAAAAACATTTTCTTATTCTAAATTTATGAATGACCTTTTCATCACCTGGTGGCACATGGCCTTTTAAGTGAAAAGCAAGACTGTTACAGTAAAACTCATGAATTCTCTCTATACACTGCTCTACAGAACACACAAATTCCTCTTTAAATGGCAGAGGAGTTAATTCAGTCATGCAAAACATGGCATTTTGATTTTGTACAGTACAACTGTCAAAAATATAAAATTTTACACAAATCATTAGTCTAATGGATTAAAATGCAAGCACGTTCCATTCTTTCTGCTAACCTCTTGACTGCAGAATTAGTTCCTGATATATAGGTGATTTTTACATGGAATTAAAATAAGAACCAAGCACTGCCTTTGTGATTCAATCTCCCCTGTGTATTTTCCATTCTCCTTAGTTCCATTCTCAAGTAAATACTTTTTTGTATATAGACTAGAATTTATTGGACAGCTTACTCTTCTTCGAGGTGGCTGAGAAACTGAAGGTGTTTTTCTTCAGAAAAATAGTATTTCTTTAAAGAAGGAATTTTCATTTATTTAAATTCTTTTCACATTAGCTAACTCCAGCTTTTCCCACAAATTCACTAAAGAAGTGAAAGCTGCAAAACATCGGAAAAAGCTATGTGATACACTATAAACAATATTTCAAACTTAGTAAAAGGCAAAAGATATGAAAATCACAAACCTGCTGTAAATTTTAAGAGGAAGATGGGCCTTCATCACCACTATTCTGAATAAGACACACAGGTGTGGTCACTTCCTGAGACCGACAATTAAGAACCGGTACTTCCCACCAGCTAAGGACCTATCTGGCTGATTAAGCAGTAACCCACAAAGCAAAAAAAAAAAAACAAAAACCAAAAACCACCACCACAACGAAGAGAGAGCAGTATATAAGCATAAACTACAAGAATAATGACAGCAGTCTCACACTGGCCCATGCTCCTAGATAGAGAGCAACTGGGTTTGCCAAAATTCAGGTCTAGACAGACAATGCTAAATTACTGCTTGTGTGGCTACTTTTGTTATGCAAAAATGAAGCAACTTCTCAGGCAAAGATTACTCTACCTTTTGTGCCACTTCTGTATCTTTTAGGAGGTATTTTATCTAACTTCCACCTGAATTTCTAAATGTGTTGGATATTTCAACTGCTGAAGAGTTGGCAACACAGTGAAATAGCAAGCAGTGTATGTGACTAAATTGCTTTTATCTCAGAACTCTTTCCTGTGCTGCTTCTATACAGCGGGTATCTGGGGAGATGACTAATTGTACAACAGCTTAATGCTCTTAATGCTGTGAACAAATAGCCTCTGGAGATAAAAGATGACAACCCCCTTGTTGGGCCAATCCCACTTCCCATCAAGGCACTGAAGCCATATATTGCTCTAATGTGGATCTGCCTCTTGCATAGTATTACAATTCCTCTACATTTCTAATGAGATCCAGTTCTGAAATACTCCGTGAACTTCCCCGTGTCGACTGTCCTCAACCCACACACCCCCCCTGATGGATTTCTTCCCTGCCTCAACTGCTCCTGCTGTGAGCACACAAATCCATTATGCAAAAATCACAAAGGATCAAAAAATTGCTAGCAGGTTTCGTTTTTTTCCCCTCCATAAAATCACTTTGAAGAGCTCGTTGATTATCTTCAGGTGAGTTCACTACTTCCTCATATTGCTCCAGAGACAGCACAAGAACTTCTTACCAGACATCGCAGTGAGGTCAGCACTACTGCTGAACAGCTCTGTAATTCCGAGACCTCTCCAGACATCTTTCAGATCAATTTCCTGTTCTACAGTGAACCTGGAGAATGTAATAGAAAATTACAAAAAACCCACATGTAAGGAATACTTACGGTTATTAGAAGGTTAAAATTTCTAGGTAACGACAACAGAAACATCAAGATAAATAATGTAAAGTAGGAGATTAGGTTCTAGTAGTATAGTATAGTGACACCCTCTACAGAAATGCTTACAATTTAGTTTAGTCTCACAGCTTGATTATCTTTTTTTTGAATGCAGAAGCAATCAAAAATATGCTAATGGTATTGTACAGTCCCCAACCATAAAACCTCAGTGCAACATTATGCAGTAGCTAATGTAAATGCTTACTTTTCTTATACAACAGGTTTACTATAAAAACTAAATTTAATTGTAAACATACTAGAATAGAATATCAAATGAGGCAAAGGGCAGCATAAACTTTACAGACAGCTGCTGCCAAAGGAGGAGTAGGAAAGTAAGAGAGATACTCCATTCTTATTTAGACCGTATAAGCAAAGACCAGCAGTTATGAAAGTGCCTATAAAGCGTTTCTGACTCAGCTGCTAATTACTCTGGTGGCAAAATTTTAATTGGGTTTTGATTATGAGTGAAGAATGGGGAAAACAAATAGTTGTTAGCACAAATGCACATGTGAGTATAACCTGGCAGGATTTCAGGGGTAGCTTGCAAACCCATGTCCTATGCTATGCTACAGTGCTGGAAGGTCAAATTGAGATTTATCCCGAGGGCAAGATTCTGGACAAAAGACTGTTCCATTTACAAAGACTGCTTTTCCAACATTTTAGAAATTATGCCTAGTGTCAGCAAGACAAAAAAAGACTCAAGTTCTTTTATGTATGGCCAGAAACAGACTGGACAACTAGAAGAACAAAAAAATATGTCATAATATTAATAAAGATGATGACAGCAGCCCCAACCGGAAAATACTAGAAGTCTATAGACAAACACAAACCACTGATCATAAATGTCTGTTATAGATGAGTTACAGGTTCTCTGTAGAATGATCAAATAAGTTATCAGTGATTTACGTTATGCTGACAGTGACTGGCTCTAACTATACAACACAAAATCTATAGTACCTAAGCCAGTGTTACAGTTTCTCCAGGAAACCATTCAGTCAGAAACAACTCTGCAATTACACTGCAGTCCTTAGTGACAGGTCTTCCCTGTGCTAGAACCAAATAAAATATGCTTCTGTGCAGTTTCCTTTTTCAGGATTAAGCTTCCTCAGCTACATGGAAGAACATGTTTTTTTCAGGAGAAAGCATAGCCCAGGAATCTGAGCAGAGAACAGCTGATGAAGAGCCAAGATGTGTGATACCTCGATACGTACAAACCTTGGCAACTTGAAAAAGAATAATCTGGCCATTAAAAGACAACTGGATAGGAGTCAAGTGAATCTTCCTCACTTCCAACATTTACACAAAATGAAAAAAAATCCATACATGATCTACGTTCATAATGAACTTTGAAAAGCCATCAGAATCCAAAAATCTATGATGGAATAGGTATTAGTCACACACAGAGAAGAATTTTATGCAAGTTAAAATAAGATTCAGAGATAGTTTAAGATCAATAAATCACATTGCAAGTGTTCATGTACCCTGTCCAGATGAATTCCAGGATATGCCTGAAATAAAAGCACACGAACTGATACTTGTGATTTTATTGTTATGGCAGCTCTCAAAAAATTCACAAGAGATCAACAAAGATTTATGTAGTGGAAGAAGCTGCTTATGGTGTTTTGACAAAATCTGCATCAGTCAGTGTAGCAGCATTTGTTAAAAATAAATAAAGAAGTATTACCTTAATGAATGAGATGTAGGTACACAGATTACCTGAAAACAGCCAGTAAGATTTTAGGAAATGGAAATGTCCTGTTAGCTTTCTTGTCCTCTTAGAAAGCTGTGAACACTCACACTGGTCAAAAACTACAAGAGGCAGTGAGCTTGCAAGACCTTATGCAGAATTTCAGCTTTAAGCCAAGAGAAAAACCTACAAGTTGCCCATTCATTCAAATTTCCCTGGCTTCTAGGCTCCAAAACTACAGACCAATTTTACTCTCACTACACACTTGTAAAGTATGACAGATCTATTTTAGAAACTTCAGTAAAAACCCTAACAAAGATTAATTGAAATTTGATTCCTAATGCTAGTTACACAGTACAGAGGTCCTATCTGTGCACATAGAATAAATCCAGAAACATTTCATTCTATATTAAAACTATAACATTTTGAAAAACACATTCAACTGTACCTACTTTACAAATAAAAAAGGTACATAAATGTTAAAATGCTTTTTATAAAAATTTCAGCGTGGTGTATTTTTCCCTTTCTGGCTTTTATTTCACCACAGTTAGTATTGAATGTATCAAGCTCTCAAGACAATTCAGCTATTAACTAGCAATGTCAAACTAGTAAGGAATATCAGGATAGGACAGGATAGCAAGAAAAGTTAGCATGAAAAGTAAAATTTGATGTCACAAATAAGGAAACTGCAATAAAGCATTTATTTCCAAATTCAGAGAATCATTATAAAATATCAATGGAAATCAGGTGGGTTTAAGTCTCTGGACCACTACACAGAAGAAATACTTATCTGCTAAGCAATGAATTGTGATCCAGAAAGAAAGCATGACAAAAGATGCTTTCGCATACTTTGCAAGGAGAAGGTTTGGAAGATTTTTTTGGGGAAAAAAAAGCGCACACACACAAAAAAAACCCAACCCATCCCAAAAACCAACCAGCCCAACCAATAAAGCCTCAGCTAAATATGCATCTGAAAAAAAGAAAATGCAAACAAGAGTATTGATAATATTGTTACAAAATACTTCCATGAAGGACAGTAGCAGTCACTCAACTACTACACAGAGGCTATATCCCCTGACTGAACCCCCTGGGAAAGGCAAATACTAAGCAGGTGGATGAGTAAAGATCTCTACAATATCTACAGAAGCGAGTTCCTGTTTATTATGACAAATAAACCCCATCACATCAGCTGTATAAATACCAAATTACCTCTGTACAAAAATAAAACTTATTACTTCCCTTTTTCCCTCTTAGTTTTGTCATACTGTAAAAACCCCACTCTAAAGTACTATTCAAAATAGTATCTTCCCTCTTTTCTCACATAGCCTGAACAGCAGTGAGTGTTACAGACAAGCTATTAATAATATTTCACATGTTTTAGCTGACATCAGAATCAGCTTCTTTTGAAAAATAATAGGGCTGCTTTGCACTTTGAAATTTAATTTCAAGCTATGCAATCAGACATAAACATTAGGTATGAGTTATCCACAGTCATACTTGGATCTCTTTGCATTCTTTATAGACACTGATGCAGGAATTCAAAATCAAAGCTGACAACCTAGAACACAGAAGGGACAGTCAATCTCATTTCCCTAGCCAGGTACTTGCTGTACCTCTAGACTTTGGAAATGCCAAGTGACACGATACTAGCACTGACACATGGTTATTTACAGCATTTGTTGCATATAATGAACCAGATGGTCACTTTTTTTTCCACAACCTTTCAGGTGCTTCGGATGGTAAAAGTACTATGAAAATCAATTTCAATACTTCAGTATCAGGAGTCATGGAATTAATGCATCTGGAAGCACTAAAAACCACAAAGGGAAGCCCGAGAAACAACCACTGAAGAAAAGATGAGGCATTTTCACCATAGGACCAGAACAGAAAGACCAGTATGCTGAATTGAGAGGAAAGCTTCTGTACTTAAGCAGTCCTAGAAGGTTCACCAACACACATGTTCATGGATATATGCTTCCAACACTGAGCAGAAAAGTATTAATAAGGGATAACGACTGTTTACCAGTTGTTAGCCAAAGTCAAGGAGAAGTGAAGATGTATATATTTATTTACCTATAGTTATTTTTACAATGTTCTTTTGTAAAATCTTTCTACCTCCTACATGTAAAATGTAGTCCAAATAGCTGAACAAATATACTTCCCTTGATTTCCCCATCTTTGGAGCTCTCCCACATGAAATGAAGAACAGAATGAGATGCTTAGGAAGTAAAAGTAGATTTAGAAACTAACAAACAGTTCTCTGGAGAGTTTGACTGAGAACGATGTTGTTTACGTGAAATTTAAAATTTATACCAGCATTAAACTGATGCATTTATGACATCAAAAGACTCCTTAGTTATGCATCTGAACTTTTTGGGTTTGTATAGAGCATTAACATACCATATCAGGCCATCTTTCTTCTATTTTACAGACTTTCAAGACAGAAAAAAGGATGGCTTCATCTTTTATGATGCTGCCCAACCCTTCTGAAATGCTGAATTTTCTGTGAAGTCCTTAGATGCTCAGGATCCACAGAATCAAGAAGCATTAGGGTACGCTTTTCCAGTTACACAACAGAAGTGAACTAGATCCTAGTGTGATTCAGCCCAAAGGCTATAATTTCAAAAATTACTCTGAGTTTTGAATGAGCAAAAGCAAGGAATTCCAGTTTTTCAGATTGGTTCCAACATATTAAATTCTGCAGAACAAAAAGCAAACAAAGGAATGGCTCCATTCCTTAAAATCAACAATATTCTTGCTTAGAGGACAGGTCCTCCAGACCTGAATCACTATTTTAACCTAGCAAGCAGCCTACAATACAAAGCTGCCAGCTGATAGCAATTCCTGCATTTCGGCTGGAATTTCAGCAAGGTTGTCCTGAGGTGCTAGAACTAGCCCGCATGATTTAATAGCCTGCAAACAAACAAGCAAGCAACAAAAATACTCCACTAACAGCAAAAAAACAAACAAAAAACCTCATACAGATGCTCTGACCAAGTGAAGCAAGGCAGGTTATGGTTCTTTCTCTGCCAAAGTCCTTCTATCCAAAGCTAAATATGGGCTGCAGAAGTTGGCTAAGTATACTTCTACTAAAAAACCCTTATAATTTCAACACCATCTACGGCATTTTAAACATATTTTAAGTGTACAAAAAAGCAAGTAGGTCTTTAAAGAGAGCTGGGCATAATGGACCAATCCTTTAAAGCAGATGTGCAGACTGTACTGCTGTTATCAAGTACTAGTTCCTCCTATGCTCTTCAAATAATTATGTTAGAGAGACAGCTTTGTAAATTAGATTCGTGGTCTGTTTCACTCCTATGCAAAAAGTGGATTAAAATGTTGATCACTTTAGTCCGGGTTAAGCTGGAAACAACGATTTGAAAATGAAAATGAGAAAGTATAATTTAACAATTCTGTACAAATCTCTCCTTTGCTATTAAGAGGAATAATACACAATTTCATTTGCACACAGATAATGCAGACAGAAATTGGAAAGTTGTGATTAACTCTGCTTTGGCTACTCATTCAGACCCTATTACAAATGTATAAGTTTAAAAAATGTTCACTTTATAATTGGATAGCATCTTTTGGGATATAAAAATTTAATTTTATTCCACTGCTGCTTTCAATTTCTCAGTGGACAGAGCCTGCAGGCCACATTTCGTAACATGCCTTTCTGAGTCAGAGCATAAAATATTTATGAAGTGTTTATTTAGAGCATTGATAAAATCCTGTAGATCACCTCTGAATCCCTAATGGAAATTCAACACCTTGGGAGCATGCAATTATTCTTTGAATTTTTGTAAGGAAACTGCAGTAATATTATACAGAATTTCAAGCTTGTGATAGTTATCTTTTATAATCTGAAAATACTGAAGGTAATCAGCACCTGGTTGTACCTGTTTTGCCTGAATTCACAAGTGTTCACTAAGTTATTTGAGGCTGTTAGGTAAGAGTGACAGGCTTGACAACTAGCCTAAGGATGGCATAAGTAAGGATACTTTTTCAATCACACAAAACCTAGGCCTCAAACTCATGCCCGAGAACCTGACTACAGAGAATACTGCGTTTTCTGCTTTTAGTTAAAAGCAAACAAACCCCCAAACTACCTCTACAAACTTAATTCAAGTTATAAACGTAATTAATATGTTTTCAATGACATTCATGCATTTAACTTTAGATACCCAGACTTCTTAATTTTGGAAGCTAGTTTTCATACCTTCCCTATATGATCAATGGAGAGACACTTCTGTTGCAGATTTTGTGCTCTAGAAATTCAACAGAAGACGTCCAACTTCAGCACCTGATGCACAGGCTGTGAAATGCTTCAATTATAAAAGGAAAGCTTAGGGGACTGAAGAATCCTCATATTTTACTTATCATTAATATCTAGGTAAGTGTTGCCCAAGCCTGCAGAAGAAATAGCCTGGGAGAAATGCCCCTCCCCTACATCTTAGTGCATTGTTAATATTAAAGCTCCTGGGACCTGAAGCTCCAAGAGAAAAACAAACAAAAACGACAGGAATAGCCTATAGTAGGTTCAGTTTGTTTAAAACCTGCAATGCAGCTCTTTGCTGCTCTCCCTGCTTCTTCAGAAGAAACACTACTTAAAAAGGAAAGGAACTCTTACTATGGGGCAGAGAAAAATAACCCAAAATGCTGCTGTTCCCTTGCCACTCTGACTCCAAGCCTAACAGCTTTTAAGAGAAGTGGAATTCCATCGCGAGTTGGAATCAGGGCATGCTGACAGCACCAGTCCATCTCAGCCTAATTTATCCTGGCTAGCCTTGTTTTATTGTGCTCAGCTGGAGTTAGCTTCCTGACAGTGGCCTTTGCTTTGGAAGGGAAGCTGATAAACTGCAGATTCTTGCCCTTCTCTTTATATGCGAAATGTAACAAACTCAAATTTCCAAGTCACCTGAAACCAAAGAACTATTTTAATGATTAAAAGGATTTACTATGGTTTATTTTTTTCTGCTGCCATGTACCCACTGCACAGTGCTACTAAAGTAGAATAAGTAGAAGTGATCCACATCAAACTTGTGCCATGTTGTTATATAAACACTTCAATGAAATCATTATGAATCACTCGAAGGACATCATGATCCAACTATACATTATTAGCGACATTTAGTAGTAAACAACTCTGTTACTAAGTCAAGCATACAGCAAGCATGAAAAATATGTTAAGGTAGATGAAACAGAATTTTAGGAAAGATATCTAAGCGGCGTATGTGAGTAAATATGCCACTAAGCACATAGAACTTATGTCTATAAATGAACTGACAGAAGTATCATCCATACTGGTAGTAATGTCTTGTTATTCTATTGCTCCTCTAAGGAAAAAGAAACCAGTACTTGTTACAACTAAGAAAAAAAGACAAAAGACACAAATTGACTGGAATTACCTCTTGACATTCAACCATTTGTATCTACACAGACACACATACCATTAGAATTTTTTAAATTAGCAGCACACAGAAATCTAATTAGGACCTAAATGAAACATTTTAGCTTTTGTTAATTCAGACTTGCAATATTTCTATGGCTCCTGTCTAAATGGAACATATCCAATGATAAACGGAACGTATCTGTAATGAGTTCTGCAATACTCTGAACACCATTCAGAGTGAATATATTCCTGATGAGTAAATTCTCTTTTGTGCAGCTCACATATGAAAGGGATGCAAATGCAGTGCTCAGCTGTTGCTCAGCCATCATCCTGCACTGCATGCCCCCTAGGCTTTCTTGCCAAAGCAACCTTTGTGTGGGTGCTATGTAACTGCAGACTTGATCAAGATGTTCAAGTTTTACCTACTCTGCTACTCTGATCAATTTGAATGCAGTCTTTCCCCTTCTATTGACAGGGGAGCATATTCTCACCTTGGCAAATACACTTCCACTTTTTGCTTCTTTACAGAATTAGCCCACTCGTTAATCAGCGAGGCTTTGACCAGTGGTTCCAATGTGACCAGTGGAACTTCCTGTCTGGAAAGAACAATCATCATACTAATCTCATCTCCCTCATATGGTATTTCCAGAACTTGATAGATACCGCCTGCTTCATTGGAGCCATCACTGAACTCTCCTACAAAAGAAAAACAACAACGAAAAGCTATTAGAAGTATTTAATTTCATCTTCACTGGAGATAAGGGAAAAGTGAAAGGGTAATACTAGGCAGCGTTTACTAGATACTGGAACGAAAAGTGACCCTCTTTATTCCATTCTGTACAAAATTTATATTGGTTTCTTTATCACAAGATTTGAAGCTTACATCTGCTTTCTTAAAGAAAACAAGTTTATGCAATCACTCAGTTTATAATAAATAATCACACTTCTGAACCTATTAACTAACTGCCACTGGCTAGACAGTGGGAAGTCCAGAAGTTGTTAAAGCTACCAAGACTTCCATTGAAATGGACAGAGGTTTTTTGATTCAGGAGAGAGAATTTTTCAGTGATGAGACTGAGTAAAATATTTCCAATGCTAGACACTGTAGAACCCACTTGGGAGTTCAAGCTGAAGATGAAAACTATCATTAGTTCTGCTGTTCAAAGAACCCTTATTTTACCTTTCTAAGGTTATTACAACAGTAACGGGCAAACATTATTCATTTTAACTAGCACAGCACAAGAAAACTACTTTAATGAGAAGTAGGACTAGCTCAAGAATTGTAAAGAGGTTAGATAAAATGGATAATCATTCCAAAATCCACCACATGGCACCAAAAGTACCTAAGAAGTAATCAAGAAAGAGGCCATTATGAATGTTGTTACCTAGTGACAATACACAAGCACACACATTACGAAAAGATGTCAAAACCAGAGTCCCTTAATTGAGCAAACATCACATCTAAAATTCTAGGTGAAAGAACAGGCAACAGTACAAATGAGTGTTACTGCAACAAACCTGTTAAGGGAAGACTTACTGGCTTTAAATTGCTAAAGGTCCAACTCACCATAGTAAAACTCTCCCTGCTGGTACATCATTGGAATCTGAACTTCACTTTCATCATCTTTAGTGAAAGAAAAAGTTCTTGTATTTTCAGGTCTGAACTGTGATTTCCAATTGCCTTTAAAGTAGATTGCATTGATGACAGCCAAATGAGTTAGAGCACCAAAATCTCTTGAAGACACGAAATCTTTGATCATATCTGAGATGAAAATCAACTGTCAGTCTGCATGTCAAATTGAGCATTAAATCAAAACTTAAGACAGCTTGAAAAACGCAAGAAAATAAAAAGCTATGCTAACATGTAATTTCCAATTCAGATGTTTCATTAATTCTCAAATTAAACCACTAGTGTTTTGTAAACCTAAAGCACAGTGTAGGTGCGTAAACCCTTCCATCAAGTACATGTTAGTCAACTGTTTCTTGATCACCACTTAAATATACCCCATAATGAAATCAAGTGGAAAAGGGGTCACATCAGGGATGTTTATACGGGTGTTACTATAACAGTTCAGCACTATTGTCTTAAGGTCAATTTTTTGTCTTGGCTCCAATCCAAAGAAGCACTTAAATGAGTGCTTAAAGTGTCTAAGTATACCCATTGGAACTTCACCTGGGCCAATTCTGAAGCAAGCATTCATTTTCAGTAATGCCCTACTGACTTCAAAATAAGGACTAATACTAAAAACCCCACATAAATTCACAGCATTTGTTCCATTGACATTAGCTCTTGAAAAGTAAGAGAAAAAACATCTAGCATCTGCTCTATTCATGGGAGATGTCAGCTGAGCATGGCAGCTGCTTTGCTCCTACTCCTAAATAAGTCATTTACATCAGAATACAGTCTGTTACCTGCTTTAGCTCATCTTAAAGGGCTTGCTCGTCAGCAAAACAATTTCAAGTTTGTTAAATTTGGTGCACTAACCAGATTTGTCACTATTCCTGAAGAATTACAGCCTACTTCAGATAGCTTTCTTGCTAACTTCTATTTTTAACTGACATTGCAATACAAGGTGCTAAAATAAACATATTCCTCACTATAATTATTACTTCTTAATCCACAACTTAAAATATAAATTAATTCTGCTTTCTGAAGCATATGACACTGACTAACCGGTGTGAAACTTGTGTGTCATAGGGCAGTATTTCTGCTGGGTTGCTGTTTGTACTTCATTTCATCTAGAACGTTCTTAGAAATGAGATGTGACCAATACTGTCACACTCACTCTTCATGGTTGGAAAAAATGGAAAATTTAAGAAGGAATATACTTCCATTTTTTCTACTTCTATTTGGTACATCATATTCCCTTATATTTTTCAGCCACATCTTGTTAATACACTAATGTAACGTTAAGAATTTTTCTGGCCAGAGAAACCTTTGACAGTTAACGCTTTCTGCTCTGAGCCTCCCATCACGCTTAACATGCTGGAATTGGAAGCCTGCCTGTCTTGTACCCCTTTCCTAATGAGAAAATGAGCCTCCTCCGTCAGAGCTGGCAGGCAGGAGAGAATGAGATCTAGTGGTCAGAGACTAGGCTGAGGGACTGTTACTATTGCAACCTAATGCTAAGAGACCCACAGCTGCCTTTCTTAGCACTGCACCAGCTCCTTCCAGGGCAATGGTTATGAGCTCACTTAGCACATGTGGCAGGTGTTAAGCAGGAGAACTCGCTGTTCTTTCCAAAAGAAAGAGAATTTTACTTTTCCTTCAGACAGACACCATGTTTCTCTGAAAACATTCCGCAATCTGCTGCTTCGCTTGCACCCCCTCTGTTTCTGTAGCTTGAGGTAAAGGCCAGAATTTATTATGAATATAATAGCTACCATTTTCCCTTGAGAAAACAGATCATTTCCAAAATGGAATAAAAGCATTACATGAGGTGCTTTTCCATTTTGGTATCATATATTTCCATAAAGCATTAAGGCTTCTCAAATGCTCAGGCTGCATAGTGATGTGTTAGTTCTTTACACGGGATTCCGATACCTTCCAATGGTACAACCAATGTTAGAGCCAGACCCCTGATGAATTACTGTTAAAATATCAGCCTCCACACTGTGCCAGATGAACGAGAATGAGATTATGATTTGATCCCTACAACAGGGGACTAACTTCACTACCGTATCTTGAGACTCTGCATGTATTCAGAAAATGTCACATCTTTGGGATTCCACAAGCGAAGCAAGCACTAAATCATGCAGATCAGATTATGCATATTTACAATGGTAATTTTGTGCTTACTTCCCTGCTGCAAATTTTTGTTGTGAAACTCTGTTGACAGCCTTCCTAAAATAAGCTACTCTGTCAACATACTATTTAGTTTCCTCACATTAGAAAAGATTTTATTTCAGGGTCTGATTTTGTGGTTCAAAATTATCTTTCCTATTCCTCAGTGACTTCTCAGTTCCTCAGAGAACTCATGATAGTCCACACATGCAAAACTTGGGCTGATAACCCCTGAGCAGACAACTCTTCTGCAGTTAGCAAGAGTACTTATCTTTTGTTTTTGTAATTTAATACCAAAATCAGTATTAAAATACTATTAAAATGCCTACTGTTAAAACATTCTCCTTCAATAAATGTTACAGGTACTGTAATATAGCATGGTAGGGGGAAATGATATTCAGATACTAGTATATGATTAGCAATGGATAACATTACTTAAAACAGATAATTCCTGCACAGGAAAAAAAAGATTCAGAAAGAGCTGATACTAGAATTCTTTCTGTGGGAGGAGGTACTTTAGTCTCAAATGGAACAGATAAAATCCAAGGCAACAATTCAACAACGCTGTATAACTTTGGAAACAAACACTTACTGCAGGAAGTACATAAAAGAATCATGTGGACTTACTATTTGTATGATTCTCCACCCACTTATTGATGTGGGTAGCTACAGCTGCACTTTGGCTGAAATCTACATTCTCTACTTCAGCTCTAAAGTATTTTTTCACCAACTGCAGAAATTTGTCACTGATATGAAATCCATTCTGTATGTAGAGAGAGTTAGCAATATTCAGAACATAATGACTTTCTTCAGAAGTTGCCATATCAGAAAGGTCCTTCAAGAAGGTAAACTCTTCACCTGAGAAAAGAAAAACAGCTTCAGTGTTTCAGAAAAGAAAATTATTCCTTGTTTTTTTCTGCTGGAAATTCACAGAGATATTTTGTGGAAAAAAAAAACAAACACCAAAAGGCAAAAATAAAAAAACAAAAACAAACCAACAAAAAGTAGGGTTGTTTATTTAAAAAAACTTGTTTCTAAACCTACACATACCTTCAGATCTGAAAGAACAATCTACAAGGCAGAACGTATTATGTAGAGCTTATTTTATCTACTACCTATAATTACATAATTAATGAGACATTCTGATCCCATCACAGACAAAACTATCAATGTTAGACCTTTCAACACCAAAAGAATAACATTAAACCTACAAGTCACACTTGTATGTCTTGCTACCACAAATTCTTAACAGAATTTTCGTTACATCCTAAAAGCCAGTTGTTTAACCTCAAGTTTTGAAACTAAGGACTTATCTGCAAAAAACAGGTCTAGAAGTTCCCAGGATCCTGCATGGGGTAGTACAGAATCATTTGCTTGAGTAATGAGGAATCCTGAGTAGGATTAAAGTAGTCTGCTTTAAGATACGAAGCTTATACTGTTGTGTCTACCTGAAGTTGAAATTCCTGATTTAAAACAAAACAAAACACACACACACACAACCCCGCCCCCCCCCAAAAAATTTTAAAAATTGCATGCAAACATATATTCCAAGCTGAAAATCATTTAGGTACTTTCACTGAATACCACTCACATGCAAGAATAGTGAATGGCCTAGCTCAAACCAACTGCATAACGTCTTCAGTTATAGGTAAGGGATAATTTATCAAAGTTTTTGGGACAAACTATCAAACCAAATATGTGCTGTAGTCTCCACAGAGAGGCATCATCTGTGCAGTGGTACTGCTAAACACATCTTAAAACACATATTCAGAAGTTCCTTCTTAAAAGTCCAGGACGCTGTATGAATGAGCAATTTCATTCAGGTTTTAAACCAATTACTTTGATATCAAAATTCGTAGAAATTGCCTCAAGTGATTTTTTTGCCATTGACTCATCCCCTCCATTTGCAGTCATATTACAGCTGCCTGCACTAACAGTGTGCTTGCACTCCACAGCACAGCACCACATCCAGATGCATGACTTAGCTCATCCCATACTGCAATCAGGACGGCGAGGTAGCAGTGGTCTCTGCTAAAGAAATTCATCCCGTTTCTCAGAAAGGCTGAAGGGAACACGTGGCTTATTGTGCTGAAACAGCCAAGATACTTATATTTCCTAAATCAGTTTTTATATCTGTATGAGACACTACACAATGCAGACAGAACATGAGTGACAGAATTAGGACAAAGAACCTACAGGTTCTACCTACAAGAACCAAACAAGTTATGTCAAAGTAAGAGACATTTCCAGTTAAATTACTAAGATATTCATACCTTCTTATAAGCAATATTTGTAAAACTACTGCTTTCCTCTTCAGGTTTCATTATAATCCCTAAAAAGGATGTTCCTAAAAATCTCCTTATAATTCTAGAGGCAAAGGCAAGCTTATTTTGCAGACAGATATCAAGATCAACAGTTAACTGCAATCACTTAAGATTCAGGTGCCCAAGCCAGGGTTGTACGTTAGCACCTCTCCGCTTATGCAGAACCCACTGAAGCATGCTTCAGCATGCTCAGGCCATCAAACAGGATGCCAAGAAGCCTACTGATTGATAACCCATAGACATGACCGGGCCACCTCCATCGCTGTTCAGGCATCTTTAAGACAAAAAGCATCATAGTAAAACATGATTAAAAGGCCTTACCATTTTTTAAGCTGTCAAAACCCAAGGAATGTCGAATTTCTTTCAAAGTGGTTCCATGGGCTCCAAGCTCTACCATTCCCATGGCTATTGCAATGCTCAGAGGAGAGAAAAGAATATTCTCATCTTCTCTTGAGGCTCGCAACTGATTGTAAACATTCACAGAAAGCTCAGCAATGGTTTCATCAGGAAAATTTGTCTTGAAGGCTTTGCTTTGTGTAACAAGTAAACACAAGAGTCCAAGGAAATACATGTCTTCAGATTCTAAGATCTGCAAGATAAATTTTAGAGAAAGTAAGTTAACCTTGTTTAAGTAACAGAAGATTCAACTTAAGAGAAAAAAGAATAGTAAACTTTAGCCTTAAATCTGTGTGGAAAAAAAACCTAGTTAGACGTCAATGCACAATTCAGTTATTTGGAGGAGACGCTAACACATATACGGCTCAAACTGAAGTAACAATCTATTTTGAAAAAAAAATAACCTAGTTCTTTATGTAACTATATATTTTTAAAATCTTTCAGCCATAGATTAATAAAAAAAACAACTTGTATAGAAAATGACCTTGGAGATACAGCGACAGCCTTCCTACTTTCACTTTTTAATTTTGCTGTTGTCATTGTTAGGCAATGCTGGTCTGGAATTGGTATGTGTTTCTGTGCTTTTTCCACCAAGGAGATTTACAGATCCACATTTCTTTCCTTTGACCTTCCAGGACATGCAACTTAATCATCTAACTCACTCTAAGCCTCAAACTGGTAAAATTGTTTCAAGCAATATAAGAGAGCTTGCTGACACTGGTGACAAACGAAATGTATCATGATGTTGCTCAGTTGCAAAACACATGGCAAGCAGCCAAAAATTATTTGAAAGAAAAACAAATCAGCCGATAGCAACAGTTCTCACTCTATCGCCACTTAGCTCATCACACAACTACTGATACTACAATTCCAGCTCCTGGGGCAGTGTATGTATGTCTCCATCTTTCCATTTTTCCTTTAAACATCATGCTACCTTAGCATCTAACCCGCTTACTGCCAAGTGCGTTTTAGGACAGAACTATCAGGCCAACAGGGCTTGCATTTCAATGCCTTCTTTTTGCCACTTAGGATATCTCCAACATAGAACAAAGCAAAGATTCCTGAAGCAGCAAGTTTGTACAAGACTAAAAGCTTTAGTCCACAAGTGTTTACATATTGTTGTGCCAGTCTGCAGGGTTTGCGTGCATGGGACAGATCTGTGTGAATATGCTATTCTGTTGCTCAACTGAAGTTAATTTGCATGCAGCTGGCCCAAGTGCCTCTGTCTTCTGCTTCCCAGCTCTCCTGTGTCTGCAGTTACTATGGGTTCCTACATACCTGACACACAGACCCTTAGTAAGCTTTATACAATACTAGTGTTATGCATTTCTTCTTCAAAGGACTATGTAGCATTATCTAATTAACTTGCACAGCACTGAATGATACATAATTTAAATCTTATTACTCACATTTTATAGCTGAGAAAATATGAAAAGCAACAGGGCACACATACGTGCCTTGGCAGAAACTGATGCAGTGACTAGTTAAGATTCTTTCTGTCCCCCAGCCACAGAGCAGCCTTTTGTTTATTTTTGCACTGAGAAAATTAAATAGATGAACTGGTGCAGCAATAACACACACTGCAGGAGAAATGGACAGGCTCAGTGAGACATGGTAGGTAAAGCCTTGCTTCTCCCCTGCTCCACACCTCCTTTCTGATGATTGGTTCCATATATGTTAAGAAATATGCCCCTTTTCTCAATTTCTAAAAAGCCTTCCTCTGTTGCTGGCGCCACTTCATCTCTCTGGGCCACCTGATCTATCTTTCTCTTGTTTCTTACCAAGATATCAAAAATATCCATCAAAGGCTCCAGTTTATTTAAGAATGGCACAGAGTAAGTCATTGTCCTGGTTTTGGCTGGGATAGAGTTAATGATGTTCTTAGCAGCTAGTGCAATGCTGTGTTTTGGGTTTGGCGTGAGAACAGAGTTGATAGCACACTGATGTTCTTAGTATAAAACTTACTTAGCAACAACAAAGTCAAGGACTTTGCAGTTTCTCAAGCCTTGCCAGCGAGAGGGCTGGCAGGGCACAGGAAATTGGGAGGGGACACAGCCAGGACAGCTGACCCGAACTAGCCAAAGAAATATTCCATACCACACAATGTCATGCTGAGTATGTAAGCTGGGGTAAAAAGAAGAAAGGGGGGGGAGACGTTCAGAATGATGGTGTTTGTCTTCCCAAGTAACCATTACTCATGATGGATCCCTGCTTTCCTGGAGATGGCTGAACACCTGCCTGCCAGTGGAAAGTAGTGAATGAATTCCTTGTCTTGCTTTATCTATTAAACTGTCTTTATCTCAACCCATGACTTTTCTAACTTTTACTCTTGTGACCCTCTCCCCATCCCACTGGGGAGGTGGTGGGGTTGGTGAGCAAGTGGCTGCATGGTGCTTAGTCTCTGGCCGGGGTTAAGCCACAACAGTCATATAAGCATAAAGCACCAGCTTCATATTGTGCTTATTACTCGATGGCTACATATTTCAGTACCCTTATGAAACTATCCAGCACTTCACACCATCCCATGGAACACACTTCAATCTGAGCCATGACCACTGCTATTTATTTCATGAAGACCACTGCAATCTTTTTATTGCCCAAAACATTATCAACATACCACAAACTTCCCCAATAACTGCTTTTCTTAATAGCAGTTAATTGAATTTTCTTTTTAACCTACCCATTTATTCATTATTGACTTAAAGATATTGTGGTTTCTGTTACATAAAATAACCGGACTTCTCAGTTTTCTTTGTGATCATGGGCATTCTAGATTTCTTTATTAAAAAAAACCCACCAAACCACCAGAGTATGCCTCTCTCCCAGTGTTACGTAAGACTTCATTCAGCACATCACTGTGACAGACTAAGCCCAGGTATTAGTCTCTCATCCTAGAAGCTGTATAAGGCAAGAGAAAGGCTTATAAACTTACGTCATGCAGGAGGTCTACAGTACTGTCAAAAACTGTACTCAAAAAATAGATAAGCAAAAACTTATCTTCCTTTTGTTGAGGATGAACCCAAAGCATCATCATGGCTTTCAAACTGGCCTGCAAATTTGGGGACTCTCACATCCTAATCTAAGCAAACAAGTGTCACTTAATGTGGATGCAATTATACAGATAGCTAAGCTTTCTCCACCCCTCTATCAAGAACTGTTTGAGCTCACTTTGAGACCTGAGAAGGTTACAACAGATGTAAGATAATCTTCCATTTTTAAAAAAGACATTTCCCCAGCCTTTTAGCCGCAAAGCCAGCTATTCAGCACTCCATCACCGATCCTTGTCATATGTGCTATCGTGAGACAGGCTTAAATAATTGCAAGGGGGAAGGAGGAGGAAAATTTATACATCTTAATTAGAGTGCTTAACATGTAGGTTATACTATTTGAATGCTAATAAAATACTTTGTATCAGACAATGCTAAAACCCCCAAATTATAATCAAATTGAAGTCATCTTTCTTCCTGACCACTCTGGAAAAGCTCCTCATGCAAAATTATCAAATTATAATAATTATTTAGTTGGACAGAAAATAAAGTACATAGATGGGGAGAAATAACATTTATACCGAAATCCTCTTACAAAGTACCAAACACACTTAGTTTTAAAACACGTTTAAATCCTGTTGATGGCAATGCAAGAGGTTAAGCTGTGAAGAACTGAAGTTGCCACTAGGAATGCCCCTTCCACATCACTTTTAGTCTAGAGAGGTTTTCTAAGAATTCACAGTGAAGTTCCCAATATACACATCCAGGGAAGTGGGAATGAGCACCCAGGTATAGGCAGAGGATGCAACCATCTCTTGCTGGCAGTGCTCTCAAGATACTTGTGAAAATATGTCTCTCTCACAATGTATGAACTAGTGCACGATGCAAGAGAAGATATTTTAGAGCAAACTGAAGATCTGTGGGTGATGATCAGTGGGGAGAAGGCTGTAGAACAGAACAGACACCTGATGAATCCTTGCCAGCCAATGTGAAAATGGTCAGATCTTATCCATATACTCTGATGTGTGTGGTAAATTCTTCAGTTCAACTCTTGCATTTCTGGTACAAGCATACGCTGTTCTACTGACAACAGGGAATCGAGCTCTTAATTATCATTCTAGTTGTAACAGTTACTGCTTCTCTGATTCTGCTTTACTTTAGGCTATATTAATTTTGGTTTTATGCTTCCCCATGCCTTTTCATGCAGCAGGTCTTGGTGCAATGAACAGCTGAGCACTTACTACGGTGCAGCATGTTCTCAGAATCTCTTTTCAGTAAGAGGGCACTGTGTTTTGTTTCCACAGCAGTACAGAAAACATCATTTAAATTGACTGCACCCTATTCACAAACATTCTTTAACTGACAGAAATGAAGCTGAACATTATGTAATGCATGCCCAGGAAGTTGAACACTTCCCATGAGTATCATCAAACTTTTTAGTCAGTTTTTTTAATTTCTCCTCAGAGTCATCCCCAGGGCAGTCTGTCACTGGTGGTCTGCATCAATAAAACCTAGTTAAATAATACTGCATCAGCTGAAAAGTCCACATTGAACAAAGTTTAAAAATCAAGAACCACCAGTTTCAAATGTTACTGCATTCATTGGCTACCTATACGAATGAAAGAAAAAGCTGTTAAAAATACTTTCAATCCTCAATCACACAGATGTGATACCATCAAAGATACCAATTTCACATTTGAGGGCCAGTCTCAGACAGAATCTAAGTTTTGTTTTATTTTATCTTAATTCATGCATGAACACCACTCTCCCACAAGGCAATCAAAGAATCAGTGCAAACAAACACTCTCCTTGCAACAGCCTCTTCCTGAAAAACTATTGTGTATCACAAATCATCACTTGCTACAGAGGTTTGTCAGAGTATTAGTTTTGCAACTGTACTCAGGGAAAAAAAAAAAAAAGATAAAGCAGAAACAGAACACTAAACAATGGATTATTGCTTCAAAAAGCTGATAGATACCTGTACCTCCAGATGAGACCTTATTGCACAGCTTTACCTGCGCAGGTGTTATTTGGTGACTTCTACCACAACTTCAGTGTAAATTGGTTTCTCTAACATACATACACACACTTCTTCACTGGATCACCAAGTTCACTCAGTCTGACATTCTTACATGATTCTTCCGGTGTTTCTGCTCTGGGTACAGAGAAATGCCTGTTTTGTCTGGGGTCTTCTTTTGCTTTTGGACACCGTTCTGTACACGGCTTAAAGAGTTTCTTGGAGACAACTGAAATGAAAGGCACTCTTCTTTCTAAGTTTTTATTTTCTGTCACTCTCCCCACACATTACTTAGTAACAAAAAAAATAAAATAAAATATATTCCAGATATATGTTGTTCAGTAGGTACTTGCATTAAGGTCATGACTACTTCCATTCCTGGCAACTTTTTAGTTCAGGATTTCAGAAATCTTCTGTAAGGATTTCATCAGTCCTTAAATTCAGCCTACTACACTTCCACAACAGGTCACAACCAGCTGAAAGGGCAGCATGCCTGTTTGTTGGCCCTGTGGCCAGCACAGATGTACTCCTCTATCTGGGCAGAAGGAACACCAGTTTTAGTAACGTCTGAAGAAAAACATTCATAGGCTAGAACACAGGACCGATTAACTATAGCACTTGCCCTTCCTCAAGCATAAGGCTGGCATGACTAAGAGGAAGTAAAACAACATCATCTCCTCACACCCACAAACCCTGAACTATTCAGTTCATTACATATGCTTTCAGAAAAATGCAAAAGGGACAAGCATCCGATGTAAGCCAAGATATTTTGAGAGCTAGCACATCAACAAACTCAAACTGCGTTCACATACATTAATTTTGAGGAGAACTGGACTCAGTGTAGGAAGGTGCCAAAAATTCAATTAAAGGTTGAATTCTAGTACCTTACGCATGCCAGACAGGTTGAAAAGGGGTTATAATTTCCTTGTCTTTTATACTGTAACAGACTGTGGGTTTTATAAAGCAACTCATTTATGGCTTTAAAAACCTACAAAATAAAGCTGTGATATATTGCCTAAGTTCTTCAGCACACAGACTAAACTAAGATTAGTTGCCTTAAAGATTACTCTTGGCTACATGCAAGCTAAACACCGAAGGTGTGGGAAGCACAGACGAGAAAAACTGCTGATTCCTTCTGATCAGTGTATAAAAGAAAAGCTTGGGGAGAAAAGCAAGCATGTTAACAGAACTGATTACATTCTCTCCTGTAACGAAGAGCATCTGCAGGAACTGACAGAAGTCTGGCAGAACAATTTTATAAAGCAAGAAATGACTTTACTTAGGGAGCAAGCCCTGCTGGTCAGAGGGAAAAAACCCCACCATCTATCTACCTAGGTAGGAGCTGGGTGTTTCCACCTTCCCCTCAAATCTAGCCAACACTGTTTCATGTCTCTGACAGATTAATTATGACAAGATAGAAGTTTGGTGAAATTCAGTCATTGCTGCCTTGCCAGTTAGTAAATATGATAATCGTCGCAGGCACCTTTGTTCTAGATGATTTCTTGTTGGCAATCATACCAAACAACACAATCTCAGAGGGACTGCAGAACTACTAATAACAATTTGGAAAATCACCACAGCTCTCCCTCCAAAAAGAAACCAGTGAACACCAGCAGAACCAAGGAGATGCACTAAGCAGTTAGCAGGATCATTAGCTGTTCACCAGGACCAGGCGGTGGTTGTCATGGCTACCCTGAAGGATGTGCCAAGGAGGCGTGCAGCCCTGAGGAAGAGCTCCTGGACTGGTTTAGACTTGCCTCGGGCACGCTGCCCTGACACAACAGGGGAACATGGCTGCTACCACAGATCTCAAGAATCTTACAGATCCACTCAATCAGTTTGTACTGCAGAAGAATAAAAGAATAAATTTTCAGTCTTTTCTTTGCCCAGGAATCCAACCTTTCAGATTTTTATTTCAAGATTAGGCAAAAATTACATCTCTAGCTAGCATTACTGGAGCAGAAGTATTCTCACATCTGGAATGCTGTGGTTTCACTTCTAGAAAATCCCACAGAAGTAATGTGGCACTTCCTCCCATCAGTTTCTTACTTTGTCCTTTTCCTCCCAATCATTCAGCCACTTCTGCCCTCCAGCACAGGGAATGACAGTGTACTGCGAAACAAAGCTGTAACCTGAGTTGCCTTCACCTGAAAAATAATTTCTTTTACATAACAAGTGAAAACAGGCAGCTATAAAGGGTACAGCAGTGCAAAGGCTAACCGCTGTCATCAAGCATCTAAATGGTAAATCTACATCCTACCAAGTGCTATAAAAGGGTCTACTTACACAACCCACTAGGGCATGCTTACACTGGAGCTGAGATATGGGAGAGCCTGCCTCAAGCTGACAGGAGGTAAACCAAAGTACCAGTTCTCAGAGCAACAGATATGCAATTCATGAGGTATTATTGCTTACAGCCAGAAGAATATACCCAAGGAAAAGGGAGAATAACTAGAAGTCCATAAAATGTTGTAAATTACAGCTATCGTGGACAGTGCAAGCAGTACATGTAAGTGTCTACAACATACTTTGGTTACTGGAAATGGTGACAATCGTGAAATTATACATGCCTCTTGCCACCAGGCAGGTACATAAATGCTAACTGTATGAGTTACATTTAGCCAGCAAGTCAACTCCTCCATATTAGGGCTGGTATTTACATTTTCCATGTTGCAAAAACATGTTTATCCCTAAAAGATGTTTATCCTTAGCTTATGTGAGCATATGACCTTGTCAGACAGAGATTCCACAGATACATCTAGAATCATTAAGTTTGTTTGAATCTGTTTCAGATATGTGCAATGACATCCATATTTGTCTGCACAAACATTAGTAATAAAGTTATGGGATTTTATCACCATCTGTCAGTTATGGAGTCATTGCCTTCTGGAGCAGAAAAACTTGAGGTTAATTTCACTAGAAAGCAGCATAATAACCCTATATAAAATATTGGGTATTTAAACCTCTAGCATATAGTGACTAAGACAAAGAAGACTCCTTCTATTAAAAGTTTGGACTATACTAAATGCTTGCTCTCCAACAGATAGCAAGGCATGGCTGTCAGGATTCTTTATTTCTATTTTATGAATAACCCCGTAACACCAGAAACTTCAAGAAAACCTGAAAGGAAAATGGTACACTGAAAACTTTCATATTGACAATTTCTACCACTAAAACCACTTGGGATTTAAACTTTCATGGAGCTTGGCGCCGAGTCACTAACCTGCTGAAGCAATTATGCAAGCCAAAGTTGTTTTAATTGAGCTTCCTCAAGCATAATCCCTCAGCTCCAATTAAAAAATAAAAAGATATGTTGAGAAGCCATGTCCAAAATACTTAAAATTTGAATAGCCTAAAGCAAACATCTAAATCCATGTCTAGACAATTGAGAAAAGGTGGTCTTATTTCAAAATCCACTACTATAAGGCCTGCAGTTGTGAGGACCCATACACAATTTCTCTATTTGTTTCTTCTGTCTAGAAGAGAGGATTTTTTAGAAATTGTTTGGCAACGCGCTTTTATTTGTGACAGCTACAACGTGCCCCACAAACGAAAAGCTATAAATAAGAATACACTAAATAACCAACCTCTGTGAAAGAAAAAAAATGAAGTATTTGGAGACTATAAAGGCTCAGAATTGGGAGTGTGCAGGTGGCCCTTCTGAGAAAGTCAATGAGGCCTGATTGGGGAGAGCCTCAAGGCTAGAAATTGAAATACTATACGGGATCTACTTTCAACAGATCAAAAGGGGGGTGGGGTGTCAAGTTCCACAGAAGCAGCTTAATCAGGGATAGATTGATTTCTTTAATATTGGGGTTTTTTACATATATTTTTCTGTGAGGTTTGTTAGCCCCATACACCACTCTGAATGAGATTACTCTCATGCATGTTAGTCTTGTGGTGAAGATGTTTACCCGATTTTACTATGGAAGGATAAACAATACCTAGACATAGGAGGTAAAGTTGCATCTTAAGAGGCTCTCAAGAACCAATTCTGACAAGTTCTATTTTTGGAAATCTTCTTTTTCTTTTGAATGAAAAGGCCAACATAGTACTCCACTCACAGCATCTAGGGAAGATACCCCAAATGAGACAACAGCATTATTTCTCCTCCCCCAGGTTTCCTTAGGGCTGTTTGGGAAAGGTAGGGTGTGAACTGATTGTCTAGTAGCTGTTTTCTAATAGAAGCAGCAGAGATAGCACACTGTAATCAGTTACTTTAGATATAACAACAACTTCTTGCCTGCTCTTGCATGTGCTGACAATTCCCTTTCTTACAATAAGTCACATTTCTGTTATTTTACTGTGGATTTCAGTTGATCAGGAAGCTCCCAGAAGCAAGCTCCCAACTATAATTTAATTAAAAGGGCAGTAGCTAAGTTTCACCATATGCAACTGCCAGATGCAATCATTGCAGTTTAAGTCTAAAGGCGATGCTACTGCGTGTACTAGAGCGTAGTCTTATAAGCAATGAAAGCTCTCACTTATGTCACATATATTGCTGTAATGCATTACGATATTACAGTTTCAGCAGAACCAATAAATATTAATAATACATTCTGTGAAAGCATTTACAGCAAGTGAGTTTGGAATACAAAGTTTCATGTGCCCATACACTTTTTCTTGCAACTCTGTATTTATACATAGTCACTTGAGATATGTTACATTAGAATATATACTTTGCCTGGCATTATACAAGCTCTCACAGCCAATTTGAAACCTTCCAATGTTGGAGGACTGAAGGAGGACACTCAGTGGGGATAAACAAATACTGAACATGAGTCCCTCAGTATTCAGGGATTCATAGGAATAGGAGATACTGCATAAAAAGTACCTTAAAACTGCATCTCTTTGGAAGGGACTTGCTGAATGCATTTCAAAAGCCTACCAACCACCTGAAAAAAATTTAAATATCTTTAACAGTATGCAATGAGGAATGATAGTCTATAAATCATCTCAATGTAACAGACAAGGTATATCTTGGCTGCAAAACACTGTTTCAAAAGTTCAAAGCAGAAGTTAATTCTTCGATATATTGTTTAGCTTCCTTCACCAGGACTTCAAAAGAAAAAAGATCAGCCTATGGTAAAACTACATCAACAAGATGAAGAAAGTAAATTAAAATGTATCAGGATTTCAGAAAAGAGTCTATCGCTTCATAAACTGAATGCAAGCGTGACATACAAACCAGCTTGCTTTCCTATAGAACAATACTGGCTTCAGACTTGCAATCAACATTGGGCTCCATTTACACTTAGGTAATGTCACTATCACCAGGAGAGTTGTTATTCGCTTACGTTAACACTACTTAGAGTAGAATTAGTTTTTTACAGTAACAAGATATACAGATTATTTTTGGGGGGGGGGGGGAAAAGAAACCACCAATTAATCCTAGCATTAAAAGTAGATGTTGTACCCTGATTAATTACAATGGACAATTCATTGTTACAAGGACTGTTATTTATAACGCACGGACATTGCTTCTCAGCTTGATAGTCCATTTCTATACAGAAGATGCAAGACAGCAGCAGCCGCAGCTGTTGGTGAGCTTCCAGCCAGCTGCAATTACTCTTAGAAGCAACTGCATGTATCAGACAGAGCGTCACAACAGGCACAGTCCTGACAGCCAGCAACAGAACAGTATGAAACACTGGCCCACGCTCTCTCTCGAGCACAGCAGTATGCCAGCCCTGCTTCCCCAGCCACCCCGCAGCCCTGGCACCTTCCGTGCTGGCAGCTGCTCTGGAGCCAGCCTGGGGACCCTGTTGGCAGAGGTGGCCAGGCCATTACCATCCAGTTAATAGAGCTGTCCTGGCACAGCAGCTGATGCTGGACAGGGCCTATGAAAGGCTGTTTTTAAAAACCGAGTTGAAAAAGCTGTATTGGCAAGTGTGCTGAGGCTGACCAACAGAGCCACAATTGATACAAAAATCCAAAATAAAAACAGCCTGTAAAGCTGGTCTCACACAAAAACTTCAGAGAGAAAAGGACAAGAAAGAAGAGTCACACAGAGGGTATTTACTTATGAACCAGCGAACAAGTACATTCCATCAAAGTCAGTAACACAAAAAAATATAGCGCTGCTATATAAGCTTCACCGCTTCAAATATTTCTCTCGGATAACAGCATAAAATGTTACACAATAATGACTTTTTTTTTTCCTAAAAAAATACAGGAAAATCTGGATGCAAAATTCAGCTAGTAACAGAATTTTTCACTCTATTTCACACAGTGTAAAACTCCAAACAAGGCATATGATAAGGATTTCTTTTTGATGTGAAGCATGCTGATCACTGCTCTTCCCAAAGGGGGTGAGAAGCATGGAGAGACCACATGGAGAACGAAATGAAACTTCCCCTCCTTCCTGACCTACAGCCAATTCCAATTCTTTCCTCTTAGGGTTCAGCATCACTGCTATCTGCTCAACCAAGAGTTTTCACATATTTTCAAATATTTTAATGTGTCTCTTATCTCTGATTTCTTCAACACCAGAACTCCAGTTTTCTTCCACTTGAGAGCAGCTCTGCAAATCTCTAAAAAAAGAAAGCAGCCAGGGCATCGCCCAATTACAGACACCAATACAGGCAACTGACCAACTCACATAGTATCTGGACAGGATGAAAAACCAGCTAGCGTGGCATAGTGGGCAGAATTGCCACTAAAATCCTCACTTTTTTCTCCACATCATCATTCAAGTCCTTCCTCCCTCCTGCTTCTTCATAAGCATCTATGAGCTTACCAGCTTAAGAAAAAAGGAAACAGTAGTAGCCTCAAACTGTTCAAACTGGGGGAGCTGGCAGGGTATGAAGAAAAGGAGCAAACTCAGTGCTCTGCATGTGTTACTGAAATTGTTCAGAGAGAATATCTGGAACAGTAGCAGTTTCAAGGGGTAAATGGGAGAGCTGGAAACTGAAAGAAAAAGGCAGAGAGGAAAAAAACCCATTCTGTGCTGTGCAGGTATCTTACACACAACAGAAGACCTGCAACAACCAAAGAAATATAGCTTCTTCAGTTAGAGGCAAAAAAACAAGACTCATTTTACTTGGGTGTGTGTGTGAAATATTCACATTTTTGTTCTTACAGTTTTGTTTGCCCTGGCCTTGGAGATCTGTAGCTGTCAATATACCCCTCTTGGCTCACCATGGACAAAACAGCTCAGTTTAGAGTCCAGTATTCAAGCTGTGCCTGGAAAATGGAATCTGGCCTTGAAGCACACTTCTGTGGATCACTGTTCATGCCTCATTGGTTTGTGTTTATGAGAACTGATGCTGTTCCAAGTATCCACTCGATGATGAGCCATTTAACCAACACATGTGGGGAGCTGAATTTGTCTTAATCTTGCTTATTCTCCCACACAAAAAAGCTTGTATCATGTTAGATCCAATTCTAAATGCTGAAGTAATTCACATGAACAAGAGCAATCATGAAGCACTGAAGAAACAGTCCGCTTCCATTGTTCACTGGCTCACATCTACACAGTCTCCCTGTGGCTATATGAACATATTTGTGCTATGTTGTACTGAGGGTGTTTGGGGATTTTTTTGTTTGCTTGGTTGGTTGGTTTTGGTTTCTTTTAAGATTTTTAAATGGGTTTTTATAATTCATAAACTCCAATACCTTACAGAAAGTAATCATTTCCAACACCCAGAATGAAAAACAAGGTTTGAAATCTCATTGTCTCTCCCTCCCAGAAACAGACTGTTTTCCAGCAAGTCTTAGGTGTTTCCTCTAGGATTTCCCATGGCAAGTTAATATTAATTCTACCTTTTGTTAGAGAGACAATAATTTTACTGCCATTTTTTGTAGTATAAGCTATGATTCATGCACGCTTAATATTTTACATTGATGGGTAATATACACATTCTTATTAGAAATTAGGTTAATCTTTTTAAGTAGCGTGGCTTTGAAAAGTAAATAGGCTAACCTGAATTCTTCTGCCTGTAAGATCCCAGTTTTCAAGATTTCCCACAGATTGACTGCTAATGTCTAAATTAAGGTGTTACATAGGTAAATGGACAGATGTACCTCACAGCAAGGAGTTTAGATCCAGTTTGTGCCAACCTGTTCCATTAACACAGCCACAGCTGAAAAGATATTTTAATTTTCAATCAATATACCTCAGCAGCAAACTCAGCCAACAATCAACTAGAACTCCTTGCCTCATACAGGCTTGCAATTGGTGCAGCTGTATGAGAAGTGTTGCCCATTTTTTTATTCACTACAGAACAGTTCTATTGGATCCAAATACACCCCAATGTGCAAATGGTCAAAAGCTCACCTCTAATCACACGAAGAATCTGTTAATCCTTGAAGAAGCACACAGAGACCAGCTGTACACCGTGTGGAAACTAGACTGTATACCTCAGCCCCCTCTGTCTCGTAATCAGAAAGTTTATCACCGTGATATAGGAAATGGTGTTTAAAATTATGGCTAGCCCACCTGCTAGAGGGACAGAAGCAGGTATAGTAGTAGAAATTAAAGGGGAAACATTACTTCCAGTATGAAACTATTCATCTGAAGTTTTTTTTAAGTTTATTTCTTCTTTGTTCAAAGTTCTCCAAGGCAGAATGTACAGGCTCTCCTCAAGTGAAGAACAATGCTCATAGTTTTGTTGTTTTAAGCAGTAAACTGTCTGCATACAGGTGAAAGCAGCTCAACTGTATCAAGTGTCCAGTCCTGTTTGACATTCAATGGCACGGATTTCTGCATGACCTAAAGAGCAAACAGTAATCAGCTGAGACGACAGCTTCATGCTTGCTTTCATAAAAATACAGGGAAGCCAACTGCAGCAAATATCAAACCTTAAATAGGGGATGTCTCTTCTTAGTTCCCAAAGTCTGCAGTAACAGACTATTAATAGATTAAAAGTGTACTACACATTTTCCCCCCAATGGTAAATTAAAATGCTAGACTTTAAACAGTCCAGTCTTCACTGGATATCGAGTTGTAATATTTGCATGCTTACTGTGCCTACTAAAAACAGAATTAATGATGTCAGGCACAACCATGCACTTGCCTAGGTAAGATTTAAATTTATGTCTCTCTATAGCCAGAAATTAATAGCCTAACATTTGTTTTCCCATGATTCACAGGGATTCAGGAATTGTTATGATGTACTAGGAGGGGCAATTCAAAGACCTAGTAAAATAATGGATTAAGAAAACTCTCAGTACAGCAAGGCTTGAAAACACACTTATCACAACTGTAATTACAAGCCTGAGTGGCCACAGCTGATCCCTAAGCTCAAACACTGCTTACACTCCCTTTCAGTGAGTCTGCATTAAGAAAAAATCTTTACTGTGGCCCTATTAAAGAAACATTTCCTTGTATATGTTTTAAAAGGTTCTACTAGTTTAACCTGTTTATATAGAAAGAGTCAGACCTTGATGTTACAAAATGAGAGCACTAACTACCTCAAAGTCCTCAGGTTGTTCAGATTTTCATAGGTCTCACCACTATCTTTTTGCTGGCTTGTTTCAGGAAGGGAACTGCAAACATATTCACCTGCTATTTGACATCAGCAACTCTCCACTCCCTCTAACTGCTGAGATTACTTTATTCGGGAATGCATACTAGAATTTTCTCCCCTGTAATGTCCTGATCAAACTGTGGATGTCTCAGTGTATTTGGTTTATGATATTGCAAACCAATTGTCAAAGAGGTCAAGCTGCTTACTGTAAAATAAAAGCTTATATTCTCAAGCAGTACCTTTCAAAAACCAGTACTTTCTACGTAACTTTCTTCTAAGCTTGACTGTGATAGCAGTCCAGCTGTTACTTTTTTAAGGCAAGTACTTATTTTTTAATTGGACTAAAAATGATGCCAGTTGAGATAGCCAAGTATGAAAGTATTGTGGACTTAAAAGTTCACATACTGCCAGTTTGGGCATGTTTTATTTCAGGCTCTATCTTTGGTATCAACCATGGAGAAAGAAGAAAAAAAGCAATTAAAATATTAATCTGATTCTGTACACATAGTGGATGGGACAAGAAAACTCACAAACTGTAGTAACAAAACGTCAGACTGGACTTTAACAATAGTATTTTGATAGCAAAGACAATGAAGCTGTGGAGTAAGTTGCCTGGGGAGCTCTCTAGATCTACCCATATCCACTAGATCCCTTTAAGGCGGCTAGACAAGCATGTCAGGAGTCAAGAGACAGTTGACTGTGACTTGGGAGAGCAGATGAACTAGAGAATTGAGTTTCTCATATACAGAATACATTTTCTCTGTCCTCCATATTCTGAAAAAGATACGTACACATACATGTATACATACACATGTACACCTCTACCCATATATATTCTATGCCCCCATTTTAAGAACCATAAAGCTATCTACCCTCTAAATACTGAAAAACAGTGCTGAAAAGGACTTTAGTGACCTAATGAATAGTGAACTCACATGGAAGATGCATAAGAGGGAAAGCAAGAGAAAAAGACTACATAAATACACTCCCAATCTATGTTCTGCACAAATGAAACAATTGTTAAGGGAACACCAAGAAAGGTGCAGCTCAAAATCTCTATTGGGTCAATGATTTTGGAATTTTTTGCAAAGCAGGCAAATAAGGTTCAAATCTCTGTTCCTTATCAGGCATGGAAACACAGAAATAGTCACCATTTCCTGAGTTTTGTGGCTGGCATACAAACCCCATTAGGAACCAGGTTCTGTTCACTATTCATCTTTGCTTTTAAATAGAAGGCCTGAAAAATGACATTTTCTTTTCCCCCTTGGCTTGAGTTAGTATTACAAAAATATTTTGAGCTACTCAGAAAATTCTGCACGTTTAGCCACTCAGTCTGTAAGGGGGAAAAAAGTAAAATTACACAACTCAATTTGGCATTTAACATCCCAGGGCAAAGTCACTGTATGTCCACAGGAAGCATTAATAAACCTGGTTGATCTCACTTTATGAAGAGTTGCGATTACCATTTTTCAATAACTGAAGCTATGATACTTCTCATATCTTACAGATTTAAACCAAAATGGCAAAGACTACTTGAATTTAGCTCAAATGCCAGTTTATTGTGAACATGTTCTCTTTTTGTTCCTACATATCATGCCAAAATTCAGGGGTTGGATTTCTCAAAGTGCAGCGCACCAGAGCTCGGTTGAGAGCAAGCAGGAGTAGCCAAGCACATGAGAAAACAAGCCTCTATTTTGGTGCTTAAATGGGAGGTAAATATTCCCGGGGGGGGAAGGCACAAAAGAAGTATGCCTGTTCATTTTCAGAATTATTACATCTTAAGGACTATATGTAGAAATGGTCCCTTTTGCATTTCAGTTACTGAACACGTAAGTAGTATTTAAGAAGTTTCCTCTATGGAATAGAAAACATCACATATAATCCAAGACCCATTACAGCCAATTGAAATACATTAATTCTATTGCAATTTGCATATATGAAATCTGCATGCACACATTACAAAACCTTTCATAGGTTCATAAAATTATTTTTTTTGTAATGAAAAGCATAAAGTCTATTTAAGGCGGAGCCCATAACCTTTCTGCAAATGCAATACCACATATGAAGTTGAAAGACTCAAACTGAAGACAAAGATCTTTGGTTGCTGATACAGGAGGAATTTAGAGGTAGAACAGACATTTATTTTCAAATATAAGGGACCAGCAATAAAAGAAAAAAATGCTGAAATTACTCTGATCTGTTAGAACCCAAAAATGATTGCCATTTGCTGTATTTACCTCAGCAACCTGATGCCTTTCTTATAGGTTATTGATACTCAGCTTCTAAACTGCTACTGAAATACCACTAAGCAGTCGACTCTCATTCAAATACCAACTTGGCTGCCTCTTTCTTGTTTTGAAGATGGACAAAATAATTGTAAATTGCTACGTACCGCAATAGACTAGTAAACTCTAATGTTTCAATTATGAGTGAAAGTGAAGGGATACCTACAAAGGAAACAAAAATCAGTAACTTTTCTAGCCATACAGACACAATGGTTACAATGGAACAACATATAAGCAAACTTTATGAATTGTGTGCTAAATTATCTTCAGGTGTAAGTCTTCCAAGAAAATATACATATCATCAGCTCTTGTTATGCTTAGTTTGATAGAGAAACATGCTACCAACTCATCAGGTAATCACTTCCAATGTACCAAAGTATAGGAAGGTCTAAATACCAACTTACACAATATGTACTAATGCTTGCAATCCCTCTTTCCAGTACCAGATATAATAATGTCATAATTTTTGAAAGACATTTTTACTATACAGGGGCTACTGCTAATATCACTGTGCCAGGCCTTTATACTAGAAACTTCCATAACTTATGCAGTGGTTCATCCAGTATATGTGCACAAGATTTGCCCAAGGTTAAGTCTTACAATTTTAATAGTTTTTCAGATAAAAATATTCAGATTTTTACTCAAAAACAAGAAATGGTTCTGTTCCCACAGAAACAGTTAATCTAGGCTAATCTGTTTCAGAGGCTACAACCCAACACTACTCAGGCCTAGAAATATTCTAAAACAAACGTAAAAAAATGCACAAACAAGAAAATAAGCGATTTCCCTAAGCATTTCCATAGCTTGCATAAAGACATCAATTACCATAGCTTGTCTTCTAAATTAATGATACACAGTGATGGATTATTCATGCAAGTCGGCCAGCTGAACATTATACTTTGACTCTGGAGAGAAAGTATAGCATATCTTAATTAACTATATTTTGTGTAAGCCAAAAGACAGAAAAAATTTATTTCCCAAGTCAACCAGGTAAAATGTAAGAAAATAAAACTAGTGGCAATTTAAATATGAAAAAGTCTTCAGTAGTCTCCATAATCCATATTTAAAGGGAACTAGCAAGAGCAGGTTGCCTCAAGTGAACTCTGTAAAGCAGTTCCAAATTGCTGTTTTGTTGAACGAAGTGACTTCAGATCTACTCCATTCAAGCGTGGAAAAGATGGAAATTTAATATTAATACGCCATTTCCTGTCTATGCACAGCCTTGCAAGACTTCAGTGATGGCACAATTTCTTGTTTCAAAAGGATATCAAGTATTTTCACAGTCTTGATTGAAATTCAACTCAACATTGAATTTTTCTATGAGTGAGCAATACATTATCTCAAATATTTTCCAAATAAATGATGTATTCTAATGGCCTCCTTGAACGTACATAATATTTATGTGTTGTGTAAGTCTATTTATGATACTTGTTACTTTGATCAGGACAATGCAAAATGCCTCTACAATTCAAACAATATCTCAGATTTGCAATTGTTGGCTTTCAAAGCATTATTCCATCATTGCATTGAAAGATTTACAAAATAAAAACAGGAAGTCTATGATAAATGTTACCATTTATTCTTAGAGTAATTAATATGAATGATTTAGTATCTCTAAAAATCTATACCAAGCTGCTCTAGGATAGCAAAGACCACCATGTCTGCTGAATTACATGACCACCTAGTTGCTTACATGACTTCTATTATACAACACATTAAGGTTGTTAAAAGTATTAATCACATTCAAATAAACCTTTACCTTTTAACGAACTAACACCCACATGCCTCACATGCATTACTGGATTTTATTTTATGAGTAGGAGTCGTCTCTTTTTGTTTAATGGTGGAGAAATGCAGGTCAAGTATAGATTAAATTACTTGTCTATACCAAATAATCTAAAAAACCAGTATTTTTTTCTTCTTCCTTTAAAACTATCCTGTCCATTAGCATTACCTTCTCTGAGCTTCCAGAACAATCCTAGAGCCTTTGAAAGCAAAAAATTAATTTTGTCCTTGCTCTCTCAGTGCTTCAGCAATATTGCTGAGGATTCTTCTAAAGCCCTACAATTCTTAAGGAATAACTCAAAGACAGGATACTTACATAGATAAGGATTAGCAAAGAATGGTGAATATAAATTCAATTAGTCTCTACCAATACCAAAATGACAAATAGTGGGAACACACTATCATACAGCTGCTTCCATAGGACTTTCACTACAAGTAAAGATGATAGAGCTAGGTATTAGACCTAGCTCCTTGTAACAATTTTAAATGCAGATTTGAACTTACGTTGCTTTCCTCCCAAATACAAGATATCCTAGCGTCCTTGTACAGAAATATGCTACCTTCATTTCAAGGTTTTATTTTCACAGTGACTGAGTAAAAGCTTGTCCTCTTGAAGCTAAAAGGTATTTTGCTGTCACTTCATATATGAAGACCTACTATCACTTGTGGCAATTCACAAGTGTACTGTGTTTTAATATTGTATGTACATGCTCCTCCCACACATTTGTATCGAAAAATCACCAGTGGCATTTTTTTGCTTCATGCATATCATCCCCTCAAAACAAATCCACTTACCCATGAAAGTGAGTAAGAAACAAATTGACTGTATCTTCTCTATATGCCCTGCTGCTCCATATCCCCCGTAATTAGAGATTTCTTCTTGCTTGTTTTTCTCATGTTTGGTTTTCTTGGTATCTCCTCGTAGATCTAATGCCCTGCTTTCTTTAGTATTTCAGCACACACATGGTAGGGAGCGCAGATGGAAGCTGCCACCTACAGATGACGCCAAGTAGCTTCTGTGCAGGTGGAGACTCCAAAAGCTCTGAAATCCACAGAGGCTTCTGTGCTACTGTGACATTTTCTATGCCTCAGAGATGCTGGGGAGGACTAATCAAAGGCTCTCTCCTACAAACTGAGAATAAGCACAGTTGTTGCATGCAGCGACTACACAGGTGACAGTGAATTGAGGAGCTGCGTTCAGGCACTCATGACATTCAGAACCTATCCCCAGTAAGAAGAATGAGAACGCTCAGAGCTACAAAGCACCACAAACACTGTTTCAGGCTGCTTAGTCCTATAAGGCTTCTTCCTTCTATGAAGGATGTTACTTCATGTCTTGCTGAATTCCTATTTCCTATTTAGAGATGCTCTTTACACACCTGACTCACTCAGGTTTGTCACATGAGGGGCAGGGGTAGATGTGGGAAGACGTTATTCATTAGCCATTCCCTTGTCTCTGGCTTAAATAAAAAAAAACAACAAACAAACCACCAAAAACTTTAAAAAACCAAACCACTTCTGGACAGGTTCACATGGGGGTGGGATATTTCACAGACTACTGTTTTCTGTTTGAACCAGTATAAATAAAACTACTCCTGCTTACTCTGAAAAGAAAGCCACATCTAGTACATCTCACAGTTCTGCTTCCTTGCAGCAGCATGTTCAGATGGCAGAATTAAGGAGTTGGACAATGCTGCTTGGAGATTAAAAGAAGCAAAGATCTACAGGCACACACTGCAGGAGCAAAAGCACCATGGGCATAGCAGGGGAAACGCTACAGCACGTAGAGGGAGATCTGGACGGTTGGTTAAGCCTGAGCACTGAAGGAGACTGATAAAAACAGACAAGCAGATGAAGAGGAAAGGCCCAATTCTGATGCAGAGGAGTGATGAAAGGCAAAGGCAAAACATCCCTTCCAGACCTTAACTACTATCAGTTATGGACAACACATAATCTCTGTCTGCAATACTTAGATCAACATTGCTGCAGGATGAAAATGAGATCATAGCAACCAAAAACCAAAACAGTGTTGAATTAAAAGGGTTCAGCTCCACATCTATGTTTATAATGCAAGTGCTAGATGGTTGCTCTTTTCAACACCTTGCCTTACTTCTCTTAAGAGATTCTCAAACACTGCTGCTCTCTTCTTCCCAGACCTCCACTGATAACTTCCTTAGATAAAAGAACAGACATGTTTGTGAATTCTGTGACTGAACTAATCACAGCCAGAGTTACAGGACAAGAAAAAAAGAAAAAGGATGGTCCATAGCACATGCAGTCGTGAAACAAGACCTTCTTTTTCATGCTGGACCATGAAGGTGTAGCAGGGACATTAAGGATCAAACTGAAAGTCTATTCTGTCCTCTTCAGCTCAAACATCAGCTTTACAAAATAAACGTTCAGGTAATATTTGGCAAGTGCGGAGTCAGCTTTGAGGTGGTGTGGGTTTTTTTTTAACAACAAAAACACCTGCTGCCTGTAATGTTACTGTGAATAAACAATGTTACTTTAATAAAGATGTTTTTATTCACCATATGTAAGCACACATGCTTTTTAAGACAGAGCAGGATTACTACAGGGTTTTAAAGGTCCATATCCAGTTTAATAAGAGAATAGTTTATTCCTCTTTAGTACTTGTAAGAATCATTAGACATCTTTCAACTCCCAGTAATTACTTTGGTTTTGGCAGACATTACCGTTTCCTCCTCCTGCTTTTTTGAATAAATCTGAAATTAACAAGTCAATAAACTGACATATTTACAGTAAAAATAACTTGGCTTCCCTCTCTTCTTCCTCCCACTTCTCATTTTTCTTTGCAGATGAAAAGGTTATCGTTCACCTACAGGCTTTACATATACTCACAGCAATTTGGGTAGGCACCTCCACACCTTTCCTTTAGATCAACAGGATCTCAAGTTGAAGACCTGGTCTACACTAAGTTGTGTTGTCTTAGGTTTCGATTAATAGCTTAAAACAGTTTCTTTTGAAAAAAAAAAACCACAAAAAAAAAAACAATCAAGAAAACATGAGTTGCTCCAGTGAATTCAAATGGCTACAGGAAGTACACTATCATTAAATGCTCCAAGAACTGCTGTAATTTAAATGGGGGGGGAAAAGCATTTGAAAAGAGCAGTCTCAGTGTACCAATTAAAAAAGATGTCTTAAATCCTTAAACCTATTCTCTTTGTAACTACAAATTACATAACTGAGATGTATGGGGAAACTGGGGCAGTGAACATCACCTCAGACAGAAACATTAACTGAAAAATGACGTTTTGCTATACTGTCAAGGAAGGAGGCAATCCCCAGTGGCTAAGTGATCATGAGGAGTTCAGACAGGCTGTCTTTGGCAAAGTACCCATGCTCCTAACATTGCCTTGACATGACAAGGTCAGTTAAAAAAAAAGTCACATTAAAGAATAGATGTCCAAGTTCTCCAGCTTACTCCAAACTTCTGCAGGAGAATCAAGGGCTGGGAAGGCGTCGCTGCTCAAAAAGTAGCAGATGCAAAATGCAACTAGAGAGTAAGCATTTGGACTTATTATCTTATTGCAAGGGCAATTAAAGCATTCGCTTTCCTGTGGTGTCTGAGCAAAATTCTCAGAATTCAGTCAGAATTCAAAAAGCAAAACAAAACCAAAGGCTAAATATGTTGCTCAAAAGAGTTAGAAAGGAAACAACAGTTCTCTCTTCAAACAAGGAAATCCCCAAACCCACTGCACACACAGACACATGGATGACAAAAATAGATGAAAACAGAAGAGCACAGGAACCGAAGTTTCCCTGAGGTTTGGAAGAGATCATTCCTAGCTAACAAGTGCTTGGTTTTGTGTATTTAAGAAATTCCACTGCAGACATGGTACCGTCTCAGCTACAATTCTGACAGAACTGATCTTTCTAAAAGCAGCCAATTGTGCATTAGCTCCATCAAATCATCACAGCATTAGATTTGTAGACATATACAGCAGCGTGGAAATAGTTTACATTATTAAATAATTATTTGGTTAGGCATAACTGTAATAGTTCAAGGTTGCAGGGCTGAAGTACACAAACAAGTGGAAAGGTATTTTCTGATTAACAGGCTAGCTATTTGGTTAAAACCGAGTACAACCACATAATTTTAATTCTCTTCTTCTAGACGGTATATTACTTGTCATTATTGATTCTTCCTGAAGGAATAGTGTCAAGTCTGAAAAAGTATTTCTCAAGATTTATCATAATATTTAAACACTCAACTAAACCAAAAATCCTTTACAACCCAGAAGGTCAAACCTTATTAATCCCAAAACCAGACACATATTTAACTCATTAGCTTGTATCAATAAGAAATTTTCTCATAGCTACAGCTGCTTTGCAATGACCCTAAAGACCAAAAAAAGGATGCGGATAACTCACACAGCTTTTATCACATTAGCCACAGTCTGCAGTTTTCATAATCACTAGCTTTGAAGTATATTAAACAAAGCAGAACGTGACCTTACAGTTGATATTTTAATCATACCACATAAGAACAATTCTTTATCATACACACATTATTAAGGCCACCAAACGAGATGCCACTCGGAACTACTCTAAACACAAACAGGCAGAACAGAACGCTACTGCTACACAGACAGGCCAAGTTAAGCAGTGGCTGCACTACCAGGAAGGTTCATGCTTTGAAATGCAGAGTCACTAGACCACTTCCAGCACCTACCTCCGATCTTGGCTTGGCTGAGGGATCAACTGGAAGTGGAATGTGTGCATGTGAGACTAATGGAAAACAAAATTGAAGCTTTTAATTTTAAAGTAATGCTACGCAGTGTCGCATTACTTAATAGCAAAATGCAGATTATCTTGTCTACATTTAAATTTAGTACAATATGTGGTTATCTTTTTAGAAACAGAATTTGTGGGAGGCAAAGTGAAAAAAGACGACATGGTATTCTTTCACTGAAGTCAGGAAATTGAAAATATTTCATATAGGAATTAATCAACTTAAATTCTCACAGTACTGTATTGTTAGAGACCTTCTCCAACATAAATCCCCCTTCCAATGACCGTACTAAGGTATTTACGCTACAAAACCCCCACCATATTCCTAATGTGATTGACACACTTCACTTCCACCTGCACTTGGTAATTTAAAGCAGTCAAAACGGCAGGGATGTAAAATAAGTCCAAAGCTTTACATTTGTTATTGAATTGTGGGATTATTATTTGTCTGAAAGTGGCTAGCTTCATTATCTCCAGAAGTTTAAAGAACATGTCTTGTTCTGTCAAGTCAATAATTCAAAATTCAGAAAGTATTTCCTTTCCTCCTGCAGGAACGCATATTGCATTATTTCTCCCCACTCCCAAGTTCCACTAACCTTTTATCATCCAGTTCACAAGACTAGCAGTGCTTGAAAGACATGAATTAAATGCAAGAATTTAAGAGATATTTCCAAATTTCACTACTCTGCTCTTTCAAGTATTTGCGCAAAAATACAAAGCTATCGCTAATCATAGTTGACTATATAGACGTCTTTCCCTACCATGTGCCCATTATACCGACCTGTAACCAGAGATACTGACTGTACCAGAGATAGTGCAAGAGTATATAAAATAAACTAGACATTAATTTTTGAAGACTTGTTTACATGCCAGAAAAATTAAGATGAGGACAACCTAAAGACTGAGCATAGGACAGACGTACATAACTCATATTTGACCTAGGCTTTACAAAGACAAGAATAATATATTGCCTACATGGATTGTCAGAAAGTATTTTTAAACGTATTCAGCTACACCAAAAATGTGTCTTTATGGATGATGAATTGAAAAGGACTTTAAAGAGCCAAGAGTAGTTAGATCTTGATATGATTAATCCTAAGCACTAACCCCTCGCCACTGTTAGTTTTGTGAGATTAGGAGTTGAATTAAATTACACATAAACACAGCATTTACATCTACAGAATAAATTTCAGAAGAGTTACTCCAACAATGTAGTGTTCCTAGAATTCTGCTAGACTATGCATGAATATATACACATTCTTCCATCTGAGAGGATGGGATGAGAAAAGGTCAAAAGACCCAAGTCTTAAAACATACACAAAAACACACCGCATCAGCAGGCTCCCACAGTAAGCAAGTCACTTAGCAACTCAAAGGTGCATTAATCCCAAGCCATTTTTGGAATCAATTTGAGCCGGCAGTGCCGTAGCTAAAGCGTTCAGTAGGCTAACATACACACAGCATATTGTGTGGTTTCAACAATGAATATGAAAGTAGATGAGCAACAGCTTCATGAATATTTTCACATACATGTGAACAAATCATTTGCTGAAAATGGTAGATGGAGAGACAAAGTCAAAGCAAATTTAAAAACCCAAACTCAGTCTCAAACTGAACTTGAGAATGTGAACATAGAGCATAGGAAGTCTGGTAAAGATATATTTTGGAACTCATGACTACATTTAATAGCAAACTTAACACCGCCACAAGCCTTCACCTTGTATTACCTCTTAAATTGCCCTGTGTAATTCTGTAGACAACCCATACCTTAAAGAAAAAGCCATTAACTGTTCCTCCATCCTACCTCAGCAACTGTTCCTCATTACACTCAACAAACCCACAACTGTTATGAAAAACACAATAGATGTAAATTTAAAAAGTATGAATCTGGTCCAAGACCCCACTGATTTGGAAAAAAAAAAAAGTAATAAAAAAAGAAGACAGAATTTGGAATAGTATTACAGAATTTATGGAGGTAGATAATATACTTTATTTTAAGTTTTAGCACCTGTAGGACTGTGGCTTTCTAGCTTAACTTTAAAATGTACCGATTTCACAGAAAGGATAAAATTCAACAGACATGCATTTGACTTAATGTATGTTATGAGATTTTGGTAAATGTCTCTCACCTAAGCAGAATAGCATCATTTTCTATTAGACTGAACTACTGATCACATTAAAAACGATGAGACAAGAATTGAGGAATCAGAGATTGCAGGTGATTAATATTAGACAATTCGTACACACTATTCTAGTTTTAAGTAGCCCTGTAATACCAAGATCCATGGAGTATTTGATATGTGAGAGATCATACAAAGACCCAATTAAAACAAAGTGGCAGGGGGAGGAGAAAATTCAGTACACGTAATAAAGTATAATAATCCAGATACTTTTTTTCTTTTTTTTTTTTTTCTACGTAGTGCTCTTGCTCACCTACGTGAAGGCGAGGGGGACTGGTTACATGCACATGATCTGCCTGCTCCCACAGACATCACAGTCTTCCCACTTTGCCGTCTCAGTGCTGCGAGAAGTTACAGCCAGCGTTTGACAAGTTTAATACTCTAGCTGTTCATTCACACGTTCGCATCGGAATTCATGTGTCTCATTAACATTAGGTAATAGGCAGCAGTATTTAAAAAAAAAAAAAGCGACTTTTAATACTGATGCATCAGGCACGCAGACACAAACCCAGAACTGAGTTAACATTTTAACAATTGAGCTCATTTTAAATTTAACTTAAAACTTTAAATCTTCAGGCTTACCAGGACAATTACCTCGACATAATACACAAGTTTACTTAATTGTTTGAACAGCCGAAAGAGGGAACACCCGGCACACACGTACGGTCTGCGGCGCAGGGAGGGAGCTGACAGCACGGAGCGTGCCACACGCCAGGGAAGCCCCTCAGAACCGCGCTCCGGGCGGGCAGCGACCCCAAAGGGCACGCAGACCCTCACGACACCGCCTGCTTCGGCACGGACGGGTTTTGAAGAAGTCCCGCCGCAACACTTACCACAGCCCAAGTTGACAACAAAGTGCTGGAGCCGAGCGCCGAGGCTGGCGAGCGGGGCTGCGGCTCCTCAGGGGCGGGAGCGGTTTCCCGCCCACCGCCGCCGGCGGACAGCGCAGGCAGGCGGGAGACAAAGGGCGACCCAGCACCCGCGGGGTGCCGGGCTGGTTTCTCCCCCTTCCCAAGTTCTCCCACCGCCGGGGAAGCACCTCCGTGCCCACACGCCTCCTCTCCCCGCCGCAGCGGGCGGCGCGGCGGGCGCAGCCTCCCTCCCCTCAGGCGCTAACGGAACGCCGCGGCGGCACCTTCCCGCTCGGCGCCAGCCCGGGCCGTAGCGGCGCTCCCACCGGCGGCCCCTGGAGTGGCCAGGCGTTGCTCCGCTACCGACACCCGGACACGCGTGCACAGCCACAGAAAGCTTCACTCAGTTGAAGAAATAAACTAGAGCCACCGCCCACGCACACACCGCCAGCAGCGAAGGGACAGCGCACTCACCGGCCCGCCGCCGCCGCCGCCACACCCCCACCCGCCGCCCGCCGCCGAACACACAGCTCCGCGCTCCGCCGCGGCTGTGCTCCCCCCGCCGCCACCGCCGGGGTAGTCTCACCGCCCCGCCCCGCGGAGGCCCCGCCCACACCCCGCCAGCTGCGCGCTCCGATTGGGCGCTCCTGTCTCAATCTCCCCCCCCTTACCCGCCCAGCTCCGCGCTCCGATTGGGTGTTCCCGCCTCCCTCTGCCCTCCCCTTCCCGCCCGGTTCCGCCCCCGGCCCTGCGCCGCGCGGCATTGTGGGGCTCGTGGTCGCGGCGGGTGGACTACGAGCCCCAGGGGCCCGCGCGGCCGCCGGGCAGTTCCGGACAACGCCTGGTGTGTGGTAACAGCAGCGGACGCTTCCTCCTTGCAGGCGCTTCCGGCGCGGCGGCGAAGCCCACTCGAGAGCTCCGAGGGCTCCGTGGGGCGGGGGGAGGTGAGGTGCCACGCCGCGCCTGCCCGCTGCCTTCCTGTCGTGGCGTGTGGCCGCGGGGAAGCGAGCGCGCCGGGAGGGCGGGGGGTTCCGCCGGGGTGCGGGCGCAGGGCCTGGCTCGCCCTTCGGGGCTGTGCCGCGCCGGGAGCGGGGAGCTCTTCCCAGTGTCTGGGCCTGCCTGAGGGGCGGCGGTGGGGGTGGGCAGGACGAGCGGGGGCCGCCGGTAGGTGCTGCCGCAGGTGAGCGCGGCCTTGGGCCTGGCCGTGCGGAGCAGGCGGGGGATGCCCCTTCCCTCCCTGCCCGGGGGAGGGTCCGGTGCTGCCGGGTGGTTGACCTGATGTCTCTCACCCTGGGGCGGGGGTGCAGTGGGGTGAGGGCTCCTCCCCGTCCTTCTCCCCGTCCTCCCCGCAGCCCTCCGGCGCCGCGGGTGCCTTGGGGCCTTCCCCGCCTCGGGGCGGGGGCAGCGGCGGGGGCGGAGGGGCTGCCCGGTCGGAGGCCGCTGGGCCCGGGCTGCCCCGCGGTGCCCGGCGAGCCCCGGGAGGGCAGCGGGGGCACGGCCGGGCCCGGCGGTGCAGGCCCGGATGTGCATTATTTTTAGCTCGTCCTAAGGCCGGAGCGGAGCGCTATCAGGTGGCGCCGGTGGGCGCCGGCGGTGCGGTCAGTGCCGCTTCAGGTCTGCGGGAGGCGTCCCGGCTCCTGCCCGCTGCCGGCTCCTGCCGGCTCCTGTCCGCTCCGCAGCCGGAGGGCGGGCAGGGAGAGCAGCCGCCCCGCCGGGCTGTGCTCCTCCTGGTGACGGACCAGTCTGGGGGACGTTTGGTGCCTGGGTCACCCATTAGGTTGTTGGTGTAACTGGTGAGTGGGGCTGGTTGTCTGCTGGGGCACAGATGTATGGCTGAAACCCGGGACCAGTTCCTGTTACCAGAGGAACTAATTGCTCTCTGGTATCTGTTTGCTTGTTGGGATGTGTTTGGATGTTTGAAACTGTGTCTTACCTGTTAGCGTTTGATAGAGTAACAGCTCTACTTTCATATTCCCAAAGAGGAAAAAAAAAAAAGAAACCGGGATATGTTGTTGTGATCATACATGCTAAGAACCGTGACCTGTTTCAGTTATATTTTAATGTTGCTACCCAGTGAAATTGGAGCACCATCCGCGAGGCTGTAGTTTCTCATGTTGTAGGCAGACACAAAAGCCAGACTAAATCCATTTTGGAGTTCAGCATTGCAAAAGAACATGAACTAATTGTAAGCCCGACTTCAGAGTAGACTTGGATTTTGTTTTTTTAAGTTGTCTTTCTAAAAATAGACATCGTGGGTATTGCAAGTTCATCTGATTTCGGAATTAGTCATACGAATTGCTCTTACAATAATAAAACACATAAGCAGTTATGCTTTGTCAGAGTGAGCTGAACCGTAAGTGACTATTATATGTGTGTGGAGATGTTTGAAAATTGCATCTCTCTACCCTAGCAGGAGGCATTTAAACATACTTTAAACACTTCGATGCTGTTCTCTGGTGACATTCCTTTTATTGAGTCTTCAGTGAAACTGCTGGCTGTAAGAGTAAAATACGGGATCAGTGCAGTAGAGTGCCTTTTTAGAGCTTCTTGTTATCAACAGTTGATCTGTATGCCCATTCCAATGAATTCAGCCATACCGTCATGAAGTCATGTCAGTTTTTAAAAGATGAAAAGTAGCTCTGTATCTGAAGCGCAAAGCCTTTAAGCTTTGTACCATACAGTCAAAGTTACACAATGGGAGGTAATTGCAATCTGTAATTGAAATACAGCGGTGGCAGGTAAGTTACCGTCTGACATGGAGGTGTGGGTTTTTTTGATTACTTCCAAGTGACCCTTAATAAGAAGTAGATAGTTAACGTACTATGCATGGGGTATATGTATAGTTAAAAAGCGAACTTGGCAATTTTATTTTTCTTCTTCTGTAAGATTTGCAACTGCAGTTAGTAAATTACCTAAACTCCCACCTCCCATGCACATTGTCCTTAGAAATAGAAGCCAAGCTTTTTGCCTCTGCATTTGGAATAGAATTCATGTTGCTACTTCCCTTCCCCCACTCTTTTTTTCCTGAACTTAAATTAGTTTTTCTGGTAACTCAGGAGTCTTGGATCAGGTTAAAGGTAAGACCTCGTCTTGAATCCTCACTGCAAAAAGTGGAGCAGACCTTCATGGCAGCAAGGATAGTCTTTTCTAGCAGGAATAGAGCTGTAATTTTTGCTGGAAGCCAACCACTGAAATAATCATTTTGGAGGCTTTGTTTCTCTTTAGTATTTTTCTAAAAAAGAGGATTAATATCTGTGTGCTTAAGGTTTTGCAGATCTAAGGTGAATGGAGCCTGGAGAAGGGAATAAAGACAACAGCGCATAGGTAGATCTACTGGTGGCACAGCTGAAGAATAATTGAGATTGTGCCAATTATATCTAATGTTACTGTTATTTTAAAAACTTTTAAAAAAATCATAATCATTAGATACAGCTCTGTTCTCTTTAAACACTGTTTCAAGAGATGGTGTTAAAAACCTTTATTTCATGGATACCTTGCTTGTTTTTGCACTGTCCAATGAGCAGATGTGGTTTTGGGGCACATAACTGCACTCTGTAGTCACTGCAATGGTTATGTTCTTACCAAGTAGCTCTGCAGTTCTGCCACTTAATTTTAGCACATGACCAAAACTGTCAGTAAATGGTACAGGTTAGAGAAAGCAAATTATCACTGTAGGTACTGATAAAACTAATTGTATATTTTAGGGAGTGCAGTGTTTTTTGCTGCTTACCCTTTTTGGCTTACAGGAAGTTTACCGTAGGTTTTCTTCTGCTAAAGTTCAACTGAATGATGTAAAATGTTATTGGATAGATACGAAGGAATGGGTCTATCAAAGAATCCTTCCAAATATATTTCTCCTGTAAAATGTACCAGTTCTCACAGTGTTAGCTGAATAGCTGGGGTAATATTTTAGTGCTGGAGCCTAAAGCTTAGAATGTAAGATTTATACTGACAGTGAAAGCATATACTCCGTGTTAGTACATCTCTTGGAATACAGCTTGGTGCACTTCATGGCTTAACAATGAGCAGCCAGGATTGCATTAACTGGCATCTTAGCATAGTTTTCAGATTTAGATTCTCTTCAAATTCCCTAAATCATTCTGTATACTCTCTCTGATGGTTGATTTTATCTGTTGTAGCATGATTCTAATTGCACATACACAGGTTTGAATCTGTGGGATCACTGTAACCAAAAAAAAGATCAGACTTCCATGCAGATTAATATTTGGCAGTATCCTCCTAGCTTCTTCTTGTCTTTCCTCCTCAGACCAATTAACAAGTTTGCCAAGTAGAGTAACACCTTGGTTTTTTGCATCTTACAGCATTTTGCCAGGATTTTCTGAACAATGTGACTACATTTGGCTGTTCTGATAGGTCACCTTCCCATGGAATTTTATTCCTTTTTTTTTTTTTTTGAGTAAGTTAAAAAAAACAATTAGCAGATGAAACTAGGGTAAACTTGTCTCAAGACTCTCTTGAGATTGTAGTGGACTGAAGTTAAGGTTTTAGAAGACGGCGTTATCATAAAGCTTGGCAGCTATGCAGATGTCTGCTTTTGGTCACATACCAAAAGAACTAGTGAAAGCTCCTAGATGCTGCAGGATAATGTGCATTAAACTTTGGCTTTAGTAAAGCCATTTTGAAGGCTAGTGGACTTTCTAATAATTGATTTAAATAGTTAGGACAGAAACTTCCGTTTTCATGGGGATTTGGTCCATAATCAGGATCGAGACCCTTCTTCAAAGGTAGTTTTATGTGATTTAGTGCAGCTATGACAAACTATCTTTCTGTAATGCAAATAAATGTGGGGGGTTTTTTTGAAGATTTTTATCCATGCTATTTAACACTAGCAAAGATTGCAGTGCATCTAAGTTGCATCCGAAAGATGTGAAGGAGATCCCTAGCTGCAAAGACAAATAGCGTGGCAATGTTAGCAGCCAGATACTTGCATGACAGCCTTATGCTACCTGATATATCTGCTGGAAAATGGGAAGATTTCTTGACTAGTGAACAACCAGTGTGATATATTGAATATATTTCTTTTCATATGTTGGCAACAACAGTATTTGATGTTCTCAAGTATTTCTTCATCTGTATTTAAATCTCTCTCTTGTCTTCAGTCACAACACTTGTATCCTCTGTGTTAATACAAATCCAAGGGTTTGTGTTTTGTATGAAGGGTGTCAGTGTGTGGTAAAGCGGTAATAGATGGTGTAAATTGTTTTTATATAGGGGTTTAACAGTACCATGGATTAATAACGATAGCTTATGGCTCTTCAGGAAAAAATGAGTTCTTCATGATAGTCCATAGTGTAATAGGTTTTCATCATAATAAAAATCCATCACTTGAGTTAGTATTTCCTTTTCTTTGAGGATACTGCTAACCCATAAAAACCAAGTAATTGTCTGTAATGGTTATTTTGTCCTTTTTTGCCCTTCTTCCTACGTTCAAAAATCTTTTGGGCAGACTAGATTCTAATGTTCAATGACCTGATATAACTTTAAAAAACTTGCTCTGTCGAGAATACAGTACTCCAGATAAAAACTTCCAGTAGATTAAACTCTAAATCCTGTCTTCAGTGGTGCTTGCTATTGTAGTATCTTGCATGAGTATATATTTTTACTGAACTTGCAGAAAGAGAGAATTAAACAGTAAAACAAACAGCTCTGCATCCACTCTGCCCCTTACATGCCAGAGTAGTTAGTGCAGGGAATATGCATGTATAATAAATGGGACAGCTTGTAGTTGCAGTTGAGTGAAAACTTGTTCAGACAAGTTTCTTCCCCCCATGTGAGTAGACCTTGTGTGAATTTATGTAACTCTGAAACAAGTTCTTTAAAGATATTCAGCTTTTCGAGGAATGATGAATATTCACTTGTATTCTTCTATGTTCTTGACAGCCATAAAATATCTACTGGTAGGTGATAAAAATGTGAGAGTCCTGATTGTTACAATTCCATCCATGTGGATGTATCTCATCTATACAGGCCCCTTTCTAAAGGTAATCCTGTTCTGTGACTATAGGAATCTGCTCATGTATGTCATGTTAAAGGGGTGGAACAGTAAGAGAAGCACAGCTGAGATTTTGCAATAAGTAGTTCCTGTTAGAATACTTACATATTTTTCTTCAAATCAGGTGTTAACTGTTGGCTGTTTCTGTAGTGTGACCAGTTCTTCTCACTTTTGGGTATATTCATGCTGCCTAATTGCATGTTCAGATGAATGTGTGTGATATTTGTAGTCATCCAAGTTCTTTGTGCTTACTGTAATCAATAACAACTTTCACTTCTATAATTATAGCAAAACTACTATATACCTGCCCTGGGCAAAAACCTTCTATTTAAACAGCCTGAAGATTTTTAGCCAGTGCAGAGCATAATGAGGAATATAGCCTGAAGAAATATCTTGGCATTTTTTAACCTGTTCAAGCTATTGGGAAGTGATATTAATTACTATAGTAGCTTTTGCTGTTTCTTAAAAAATTCACTTTTTTCACTTCTTAGTAAATATCCATAAAGTCATTAAGTAAACGTATAAATGCCTGATGTTTGAAACTTGTTAGGAGGAAAAAAACTCCTCTAGTGCATGACATACTCCAAGCAAATCTAAAAATTTAAACTGTTAACCTTTTTGTGTGCCTTTATTCCTAACGTGGACTTTAGGTCTCTAAAACTCAATTATGTTATATAAAATATTTTAAAAGGATATTACAGACAGAAGATATAGCAGGCTGTAACAAGGATTTCTTATGAACTGTAGGGTGACTTTTTTTTCTTTTCCACATTATTTCTGGGTCTGAGCAATGATCACTCTATGTTGGATATGATGAGTTGGACTGGGTGGAGAACTTCCAAAACCTACGTTCAGTTACTGGAACAATAATTTTTCCATTGAGTTAACATAGCTGTTGACACACCCTGAGTGGAAACATGACTTAAGACTTTTGCTTATGTAAAACCAAAGATGTGGTATTTGGAATTCAGATGGGTAGAAAGTAGGCACTGATCTCCAGCAGAATCACAGCTTGATATGTATGCAAAAATATGGAGTATTTATAGGTAGTCTTAATGTTAGTTGCCATAATGCATCTGTATGGGTTTTCGGTTTACAGCACGTAATGCTTCTCAAGCTTTTTCTGTATGTGAGTTGTCAGGAATCACACTGCTGCTTACGAGCAGTGGCAAGATTTTTGTAATACATAGCAAATAAAATCACTTCTTTCGGGAAAAATCATTCCGTAAGAACTTGAAGTAAAACATTTTTGGAACAACCTTACTCCTTAAAGTATCTGTTCACTTAATAGATTTCAGTTCAGGTTTTGAAGTTACGTGAAGTAGTCATTCCATATTTACTTAATTCATATCGTAAGTAATTCCTAGTTTCTAGGCAGTAACAAACTAATGGTGTTTTGTGCCTTTTCATTTTTAGAACCTGTCAGTCATGAGCATTCATAATTATGTGTTTATGCTTTTGTTTTTTTTCCTCACGCAACCTAAGGACAATATATTTTTCAAGTTCAAGTGTTCTTGCACAACGAGGAAAAAGAAGAAACATTTCAGTGAATGAGGAGTTTTTTGCTTCGATAGTGTTTTCTTAGGGAAGTGGGTCTTTGAATGAGGATGACAATGGAAGAGATGAAGAATGAAGCAGAGACCACTTCTATGGTTTCCATGCCTCTCTATGCTGTTATGTACCCTGTCTTTAACGAGGTAGGCTACATTTTGCTTTGGAGTAATAATCCCCTTTACATGGGGAAATATGTTCATAGTAACAGGTTGCTCATCTTGACTGAGAAAGCTTTGTGTCTAACACCATCTTGTTTCTATGCTTTGTTTTACCGTTCTTTCCATGAATACAATTTCATGCTTATCAAAGGTTGCTAGTTGTCTTGGCCCTGATTCTTTTTCTTACCTTTTACAGAAGATTTTAACAAAAACTGTTAGGCCTGGCATTCTGTGGCAGGAAGTAATGTACAGTTGAACGTGTGCCTGTCAGCTCCATACATTTTAATTTTACTGCTAATGATTATCATTCAATAGGATATGTGTTTTTCTGCAAGTGTTAGACATTGTCAAGGAGTTCTCAAAAGCTTGTCAGATTTCTGCTGTAGGCTGGATAAAGGCAAAATAACTCCAGTGACATGTTTGATTTTTATGTTTTTATTTTGGGAGGAAGTGTTTCCTTGGGGGTTAAACTTCATAGTATCTCTCCTTCAAACAGACCAGTAGTTTGAATGCTTTTGTCAACTCCCTTTTTCATTATGCTCTATAAGGCAAGGCATGAGTACTTGACTTGTTCTGTTCTGATAACATTAGAAGTGCTAATAATTATAAACTTTTGTTGCAGCTAGAAAGAGTAAATCTATCTGCAGCTCAGACACTGAGAGCAGCTTTTATTAAGGTGAGAAGTAACTTGTATTGAAGAATGATTGTTTGTAAGGTAAACCCTAAACGATGAAGCTAAAAATTCAGCTGTCTTGTTTCCTTGTATCTTTGTGTTTGAAAACTGCATCCTTGATCCAGGAGTCTAAAAATTAAGTGGAGAATTGCATGGACTGTAAGTTTGAGATGTCTGCAAATGTTATGAGTAGAAATCTGAATGATACGAGTAAACTGAGCAATTTTAAACAGACAGAATCTTGCCTATGTAGTACATACAAAACCTTAAATCTGGAATCAGTCAGTGAAGGTAGTAAGTTAATAAACTTAGTCTAAGTGTGACAAGATTATGTAGAAAAGGTGTTCATGAGAAGTAGGCATGTCGCAGACTTTGAGCATGGTTTACAAAGTGAATGGTAATGGGATTTCTTTTGTGGATAAGTTCAATGTTTGTATTTGCATCCAGAAGTAAATGGAAAAAAGATTCTTCTAACTTTTCTATACATTCTTAAAGAATGACGATACAGATATTCCTTTTATTGCTTTATTGAAGTGGTGATCTTTTGAAATACTTTAAATGAAAAAAATTGTAGACATGACATATCTTAACATGTGAACTATGCAACTGAGCAATACTTCCTTGTTTCTACACATAGATTGAAGTGTACCTAGATAATCTTAAGTCTGAACTAGAGCTTGTACGAGTTAAATGTTTTTATGACTGGTGGCAAGGAGCTAAGCTGAAAGCAAATAATGTAAAACCTGAGATATTGGTAGAAATGGTAGTGCTAGCTAAAAAACCACACAGCCTCATTCTTACTCGACACAGCATAATCTTTTGATAGCAGTGCAGGTAGTGTGAATACCTTCAGTGTTAGTCTAGCTTAGCTTTACTTAGATATGTCATGAATCAGAAGGTGGTTTTTTTTTTCCTGGAAAAGCAATTCCAAGATGATGATTGAGCATATGATGTGATTCATAAGAGGCACATTCACAAAATGGCATGTGGAAGATGGGGGAGTAGCACCTGTTGAGTGAATTAAATCCCAATGGATATATCTTTGTCTCAAAGCTTAGTGTTTATGGAAATAAACAGAATATAAAATTTCATGAAGAACTTTCTTATTCAAATTGAAATGAGTGGAAAGGCTTATTGGAAAAGTTGCTTATACAAAGTCACTGATGCAGTCCAAGAAAAATGGATGTTGTAGTGGAAGAATGGTTTTCAGTGTAATGTGCTAGTCTAAAGCCATTAGACTTTTAAAATTTCTAGCAAAGTCCCACAGTATATGAACTGAGTCATGTGAAAATCTGCCTTTGTGTTTGCAGTCTTGCATATTTAAGAATGGAAATTTTCTTTGCCATACAGGCTGAAAAAGAAAATCCAGGTCTTACACAGGACATCATTATGAAAATTCTGGAGAAAAAAAGTGTGGATGTGAACTTCACAGAGTCTCTTCTGCGTATGGCAGCTGATGATGTAGAAGGTAATATCTCATCTGTTATGTTGAGTAGATGTGTTTTTAATCACACTGTTAACTAGGAACATGCATTTCTCTAAGCCCATTTTCAGAAGAGGTTATTTGTTTCTTAATAGATTTTTTCAGCATGATAGAAGAATACTTGTATTTCCTGAATATCTCTTTTTGAGAAGTTAAACCTCCCTAAAAAAAACCCCATACTTGACTAGTAAGAGAAAGAAAGAGAAAGAATGTTTAAAACTGTGTTTATGTGGGTGTATAATTCAGTTCGCAATGCTAGCGACCAGAAAAAAACATGTATGGAGTATAATATTCACCTTCCTTTTCTCTGCTTCAAATTAAAAGCAGTAGTTATACTGTCAGAGAAAGGGAGTATACAGCAGACTTTTAGTTATTTGAATACAGCATTTGATTATTGTCTTCAGTGCCCCTCAAGTAAGGTAAGATGGGCTCTCTTTCCAACTTGCAATAACAAAGATTATTGCTGGCACTGTGGTTCTATTGATGCAGAGCATATTCATTGCACTTTTCTAACCATGGCTACTTCGGGGCTGTTCAGCTTACAAATATAGTATGGCAATACTGCTGCATTTTGTGAAGTAGTGTTTTTAGCTGTCACTAGGGACTTGGAGGAAAAACTAATGGTATATTTGAATATGTTCTTTTGTTAAGAGTATATGATTGAAAGACCAGAACCAGAATTCCAAGATCTTAATGAAAAGGCACGAGCACTTAAACAGATTCTTAGTAAGATTCCTGATGAGATCAATGACAGAGTGAGGTTTCTTCAGACAATCAAGTAAGTACTGTATTACGTATTTTTTATTTCAGATTGAGGGGTCAAACTTTTTAGCTAGGTCTGAATGTTCAAATGCTGTAGAAGATGCTAGGAGCACTGTTCCCATTGGAAGAGAGCCTGAACCTCTCATAAATGAGCAGACTGAATTGAGGATATTTAACAAGAGCCCCACGTTGCTAGACCGAACCTAAGTGGCTGATTCCTAGTTTGAATTTCCGTGTCACTGGTGTAGCTGTTTGCATTTGGTATTGCTACATCTTGTCTGGCACTTAGCTCTGTAGAGGCTGTTTTAAGAAGTATTTGACTACTAGAAGGGGATTAAATTCCATCTAAATAGGATAGCTTAAGGATATTACAACTATTTTTTTATTGCCAAATAGGGACATCGCGAGTGCAATAAAGGAACTTCTTGACACAGTAAATAATGTCTTCAAGAAATACCAATACCAGAACCGGCGGGTATGTGCAAGAACTATTTTTATACAATGTTTTTAATAGTGTTAAGAGGAAGGATATCCTTTTGATCAGAGGCTGAATAGGAGAGCTTAAATGGTCAATAACATAATATCTTTAACAAAAGAATTGTTGTATGGTAGGTCTTAAAAAAAATAAAATCAACTTCTATATCTAAGGTAATGTTAGCCAATTTTCTTACTGGTTTAACCTCAAGATTCTCACTGTACCTAACAATACGTGAATTAAGACTCTGCTCCTGGTGTTCTTGTTTTCTTAGGCACTTGAGCACCAAAAGAAAGAGTTTGTAAAATACTCCAAAAGTTTCAGTGATACTCTGAAAACCTATTTTAAAGATGGAAAGTAAGTATGGCTTTTGTACTAACGTTTTACATAATGAAAGGCCTTGTTGACTAACAGGGGAAAACAGGATAAACTTTGGGGCATAAACTCCCTTCTTCAGGACTTGCCTGTTTTTTTCCTCCCCTGTGTCCTCAGACCATTGTGGCTGCTTTAAAATACATTCATGCCTTTTTTAACACCTTTGAGGAGAGGGAAGTTGGTTAAATGCACCACCATACAACACCTGTGTGCAGTATTAGCTTTGAGCTTGAATATGTAAAGATAAATTTCATGGCCCCTGTGTGGTTTTCCTCAGTGTATATAAGAGGACAAAAAAACTTTTGAATGCTTAACTGAAAAAAAAGTAATCTGCCTATTTGAAATATCATTTGCAAACGCTTAACAGCTGCGGAGCTTTTTCTTTGATTTACATTTTTATTGTCCTTTCTCTAAGGTTCCTTATAGTGGTTTGCAGTATTTGGAATTACTCAGCTGATTAATAGTTTTATATCTGAACATTTTTAGCCTGCAGACTGAGGCTTTTTTCAAGTCTTCACCTCGGATTTTTGATGTCACTGTTCATGCGTATCTCGCTGTAGTGACTTATTCAGATGATGGGTGTATCCCCCTCAGATTTTGACAGTGCCAAAGTGTTCTATGTGCTGCTGTTTCAAAGATGAGAACTAACTTTCATGTCTGGTCTGTTGAGCTTGGCAAAGGCCAAGAGCGCTCAGGGGATGGTGCATTATCAAAGGAGAGGGAAGTCTTGAGACCAGCTGTAAATACTACGTGGCTTCTATGAAAGCATTCCCCACTCCCACCATTGAAATTGGGCTAAATTTGGTTATGATACTAAAATGAGAAATTTAGGCCTTGGTAGCTTTATGATTACTGAACAGATGTATAGGTAAGTTTTCGTATGAACAAGGTCTAAACAGTCTTGGTTCATTTGAAAACTGTTTGACTGAAAAAATGGGGAAGAGGTTGGATGTGTTGTGCATGTACCCCAGCCATACTGAAGGAGAGCAGCTTTGTTTAGCCCTATGTGAAGTGAATACTGCGCTGTGTATTGCGGGTGTAAACTTAGTGTATTAGGTATTATCAATATTACAAGAAATCCCAGGTAAGGCCTTTATTCCATGTCCTTGTGGAATCAAAAGTAATTTATATCTGTCTGAACTGCAGGCTGAATAAGACACCCTGCTCCCACCAGAAGGTTACAGCGCTAAACAAAATAGTCATGCTCACAGACTTTGTTACTGAGCTGAAAAATTCTGTGACCTCACACGTCTGTCGGAGCAAAAAGATAACTCAAATAGTATGTTGTTTCCATATGCATGCATGCTTAGCAGTTCCTGAGGAAAGAGTTGCAAAATCTGAAATTACTAGGAGATGAAGTGTTCAGCTTTGGAAAGAACAGGTGTTTAACGATCATCTGCTCCACTCTTAGTTAGCTAAAATCTCAGGGTTAAATGATTGAGATGTCAATGATGATCGAGAGCCAAAGCCTTCAAGTTCCTGCCAATAAACATAGTCTTTATAGGATTATCTATGCAAATGAGTTTATCTGTTTGCCAGCAGTAAGCTTCAGGTAGATTATGATATGGTAAAACATCAATATGCTTCCAATTTGCAGAGCTTAGATGCCAATATACTTAGTTGCCTGACCTTAATGCTGTATTTATTGAATGACATGTTTCTAAAAATGTCTGAAGCAATATCTTTTTGTTTTAACAGGGCAATAAATGTGTTCATAAGTGCCAACCGACTAATTCATCAAACCAACTTGATACTCCAGACCTTCAAAACTGTGGCCTGAAAACTGTATATGTTGAGAGTTGTACTTTTCAATGGTGGATAGGGTACCTTTATATGTAAATTTTAAAGTTTTGACTGTATAAATTATCAGCCCCTCTTGAGGGGCCTAATGCAGGATTTTGAATGGGATTATTGCCATCGTACACCATATTTTTGTAAAACATTGTAGCTTAATCATAATCTCACAATGAAGAATTTTGCATCACTTTTTGCTATTATCATTCTTTTCAGAATTATAAGCCAAAAGAATTTACGCCTTAATGTGTCATTATGTAACATTCCTTATAAGAATTGTAAATATTTGGTGTTCTGTTTCTGACATTTTAACTTGAAAGCGGAAAAACTGCAAGATTATGTATTTAACAATATTGGTGGCAAATATTCAATAAATAGTTTACATCTGTTAGACTGTCTTCTTGTATGCGAACAAAAATGCATAACTCATCTTTCTAGAACTGCAGAGCATTCTTTAAATGGAAAAGTTAAAATTATTTGGGTGCTTAAAGCTACTGGCAGTTAAGTTCAGTATAAAATGAGGGGTTTTCCTTAAAACTGAGATTTTTGGCTGTGATCTAATACTAGACCAGTATAATTCTATTAAAATGTCTTTGACAAAATAATAGAGAACCCCAGAAGTGAGATGTGCTTTTGTTTTTGATAGAAACTAAATCTCACTTCTTTCTTAATCTTCTTTTTGTGGTGAGTTAATACGTTTTTACTGCTAGAGTATTCCCAGGTTTGGAGCAGAGGTTCACTTTAGATATATGCAGCACAGTGTGAGTTTAAAATATTAAGGTAACTAGGGTTTTTATATTGGTACCTTTTTGGGAGGGAGGAAGAGAGAAGATAACAACTCTTCCAGTAGCGCTAGTGATGTCTACTATGCATGCCATAAGGCAACTTTTTTTTTTTCAGGGACTGGAATCACGCGAGACCTGGATTGTCAAAGCTTGTCTGTGTAGTTGGTTAAGAACTGCTGATGGACAGATTCAAATTTTATCGCTGTGATTTCATGGTAATATTTCACAAGTTCTAATGGATATCTTCCATGCCCCTTTGAAGTGCACCTTGAGTTTATTTTGAAATAGAGTAAACCTCTGAATGTTTTCAAAATACTTACGTGGCCATAACTAGTAAGTTTAAGGGAGGATGTGAAGTGAAGCGATTTATAAAGCTGCACAAGCTGTTGTAGGAGGATCACTTCAGATTGAAAAAGCACAATTGCTAGAGAACTATTCCTTCTTTAGGTATAAATGAGGAGGAAAAGGTACATCCAGACTTTTCTTGCACGCTGACCTGGTGCTGTATTGCTCGTGTGGGGCAAGTGCCTTATCCAGAGTACAAGAGCCAGGTCCTCAACTCTGGCTCTCTGCTTAAGTGATCTGAAAGGGGAAAATGCTACCTGCAGCCCTCCGAAACAGTGCTGGACGTTCTGCTGTGTATCTGCATGGAAATGTTTCCTTGATGAAAGCGCTGACTGTAGTGAAATATGACAATGTGAAGGAGAATATTATGTAAAAGTGAGTTCTTGGAAATGTATGTTGTGAATTTCTTGGTTACATGAAGCTATAAACGAGACATGGTCCTTAAAGCTTGCTGTTTAGGCAGTTCTCTGTTTTGACAGTGGTGGTTTATGTTTATTAGCAAATTGAGCTTAGTAACATGACAAAGGGATGCATATACAATTCATAGCTAAAACTTCTTGATATTTATTAAAGCTTGGCATGCTTAACTGTCTTTTCTTGGAAACTGGTAGAAGAGAAGCAATGTTAGCAGTTACTAAGGAGGCAGTCTGACAAAATTAGAGTAATATTTAATTTGCATCTTTGAATTCTCTTAGTAAAAAGGTTGAGCAGTCACCTTTCAGATGATGTTAAATTAAGCTCTAGCACCAAAGGGCTTAATGAATACAAACTAGTCAGGTAGAAGAAAGGGAAAGGCACCAAGAGTTTCTGATACTTCATTTGTGTCAGAGTGTACTTGGTGTCTTGGGGAGACTGCACCAGTAGCTGTAACGAGAGACATGAAAGCTTGGGTTATACTTTGCGAATTAGACTTAATTACAGTAAAATTGTGAGATTTTTTTGTTTTCTTGGATTGAGAGGGACAGTAGCTAGTGTTGGCAATCGTTAGTTCAATGATGCTGTGTTTATGTCTGCAGGTATACTTAAAAAAAGATTAAGATTAAAAAAAAATGTATGACGGGTCCCAAATAAGACACAGTGTTACGTCTTGCTAATTGATTCCTTGGATTTAAAATCAAAGAGGCTATCAAGAAATGAACTGTTCCTGTTCCATCACTTCCTCCTAAGAGCTGTATTGGGTAAAGGGTACAAATTATAGGGCTAAGATTCAGGCAGTCCGGCCAATATGTTTTGTTTTATTTGTAACTTTGTTGTGATTTCATGTTGTTACCCTTAAAAGAAATGGAAAAATACTAATTGTAATCAATGTCTGGTAATGGGAAAACTTGAAAACGGATGTCTTCAGGTCATACTCTTCTCTTGTGTGCAGTGAATCCATATCTAGTGGTCTTACAAACTTTATTTTCCACTGAGTATGAGCTGGGGCATGTCTGTTAAACGTTATTGTGGTTTTGCACTTTACTATTCAAGTTACCTGAGTAGCTAAAGATAAGTTTCTCTTAAGGATTTCTAATACAGCAATTAGTGTTGCAAAATGCTATTAGAAAATTTCTGCTGTGAATGTGGGTTATAATTGATATGCTAATGTTAACATAGAGAAAACCAATCTAATAAACAAAATAAAACTTTGTATATTTGTTAATGAAGCAAAGAAATGTCTTAATCAGTTGTTTTGATCTTTCTCAGCCTATAAAGCAACAAAGGAAAGCTTAATTGAGTGATTTCTGGTCAGAATCTTCTTGTTTTAATACTGGTAAAAAGTTCTGTTGACAAGTCCGTAAGATGTGCCAGGTGCCCAGCTGAATCTGAGCTTTGTCTGGAGTGGACATAAAGTGGTAAGTATGAAATTTCAGTGTTCTGGTGTCAGAACTTACATTTGCCAAGGCAAGTAAGATGAGATCGTATGTCTGGATTGACCATTATCTTTTCACATGATCTTACCTAGTTTACCTGTGAAGTGTTCCTTCTTAATGTTCTTTTCAGATCTTTCACTGTATGTCAAAGGAAGCATGACCTGTTTATTCTACAGGTGTTACCTGCTCTCTTTACAGAGAGACTATGTATTGGGTGGGGAATGAAAAGAAGGTTATCTAGACCAGTTTGCCACAAATCTAAGTTTCAGATTATTCCATTACGAAAGGGAGACAAAATAAATGTAACAATGTGTGCGATACTAATAACTGGATTTGGTGCAGCAACGATTATCACTTCCCTTTGGAATAGGCACTGGCTGTTCTGCTTGGGAATGTTGCTTTGCATGCTCAGCTTGGCTCATCTTCTTGCAGGACTAACCAGTGCCTTCTGGAAAAGGTAGTATAGGCAGTTTCTACCTGTGAGGTGGGGGAACTCTGCCAGCTTTGCATAATGATTCAGTGCATTTGTTCCCTTTGTCTTTTTTCACACCAGTATTCTGGATTTTCTCATACTCTTCCGGGCAGGTCTTACTTTCAGAAGAGACTAGTAGGAGATGTGCTTCAGGAGCAGAACCACTTCTGAGCAGCAAACTTAGTGCTAAAAAATAGGGACTGGAAAGATGCTCCTGGGTCATCAAGTCTGGCTTTCTGTCGCAGAAGTTAGAAAGTACCATATAATGTTGGTCATAAATCTGTCAAGTTCTATTTTAAAGCCAGCTTCTTTGTCCTCATTCCTCTTGTTAGATGGCATTTTAAAACAGTCTGAAAGAAAAAAAAAAAACCACCTTCACACACTGAAGTTTAGTATGCTGCATAAATTTAATTTATGATGAAGAATTCACTGACCTTGTCCACAAGCAGTTCTTCTTCTTCCCTCTTTTTCACTTAGTTTTGGGATGAATTGTATACCATCTTGGGCTTCACCTAGAGATACAATCCCGAGATTTTGGTCCTCTCTGAAAAGAGCAGAGCTTGAATTCTGCAACAAAATTAATTCGTGATGGTGTCTCCCTGGCAGAGGAGGGGGGGGTTTGGTTCAGCTAGACTTTTCTGTGGATGTGATGTCCCTTAGCACCTCTGTCCCCCTCTCCTGCCCCACAGTTTGGTAATGATTCTGTAGACTTAGTGCTTGAGCTCAGAGACGATGCAAAATGTTTTTGACTGGGTGCAACGCACAGCAGTTGTTTGCTGGATGGCATTAGCTGCTTCTTCATAACTTCTTATTTTGCACCTTCTTCACCCCTGTCCTGACATGGCTGCTGTAATAGCCCAGGAAGAGAACACGTGTGCTGCGGGGTCCGTAGCAGCACGTTGTCACGCCAAGGATTTGCGTAGCATGGGGGAGAAAAGCTCTTCACTAGGCATTTATGCCAGGATTGATTCCTAGGTGACAAGGTGTGATTCTCCTGTAATTTAATATATATTGCCTGTCATCTTCACAACTATTTTTGCAAGATCTGTCCGGTACATGGCTTTTTTAATGCCCATTGTAAGGCTGAGGAGTGCAGCTCAGCAATATTTGAGGTGCAAGAATTGTTTGTGCCTGCATTGCGCTCTTAAAAAGCTTGGATTGTGATAACGATACCTGAACATGATCAGAGTATGCTATTATATGATAAAAGGTTTAATCTCTTCCTCTTTTCTGCCATCTTGCAGTGCTTCTTACCACAGGTCAAACAGCTTTTAGCTCAGTAAGACTTCACCTGGCAGCATATGTAGTAAGAATTTGCAATTTAGGATTCCACCATTCCAGAAAACGTGCATTGTTGGGTAAAGATTGGTTTTGTCGGAAAATTTGTCCTTGGTTAGACTTTGCTATTGCTATTCCCTTGCAATTTGTTTCTTGCTATTAAAGATTCATAGGTGCTTCTTCGGTTTTTCTAAGCTGTAGCCAAAGGCGGCTGTGGAGGGAAGTTTCGTTGTTTTTGTAGGGACTGTCAGGGACTATGACACTTGTGAGCACTGAGAGGAAGCGAAAGACTGAGTGTTGTGAATGTTATGCTCTTCTCGCCCTAGAGACAAAAGTGTTCTACTTTCTAAGTGAATTCAAGAAGGAAATGTGTTTCTTAGTGCTGTAATTCTATTGTTGGTGACAAGGTAAGCAAAACAGATTTTCAATTGCAGATTTCTAATGCACACTCGAATATGCTGTAGAAATGTTTGTGGATTTGCAGTCGGTATTACTGTCAAAGGGGTCGTTGTACCTGATGGATATAATTATTTTAGAGAATATTTTGTAGTATGTCACTAACCTAAAAAGTTTTAAACGCTGTATTTAAATTAGACGTGTCTTTGACACTTTATTATTTCATAATTGTTAACTACTAGACTTTTCACAGAAGGTAATAGCTTCCACACCCCCCCACACCCCCCCAAGCTGCATTAGTCTCCAAGGACAAGTGATGGGTGAAATAGAAGCCTGAGTGCCTGAAGTTTTAAAGTAAAGAGAACAAAGTGTAAGCGACAAGTATAATTCACTTAAACTCTCTTTTTGCTGCTGGGTGTCTAATCTCTGATAAAGCCACAGTGAAAAATGCTGTGGAAGAATTTGAAAGGAGACTGAGTTACAACCTTAAGAAAATGCAGGACAGTTTCATGGTAAGTGAATTTTCTAATTAAAATATTAATTGGAAGGATTTTGCCTTGCTTGTTGAGGAAAACGTGGTAACCATTTTTCACTGCTGTTTGCATAGCCATGTGGTATTAATAATTTTGTGTGGTTTTCTACATCTGCTTAATGAATGACGAACAGAATTTTCTTAAGTGGTTTGGAATGGGTGATCAAGAGTTCCAATCAAGGATGTAACTCAGTAGGGATAATAAATATTGCCTAGGAAGGTTAAGAAGCAAAACTCAATCCTAGCTGTAAGCTTCCTCGGAATCTAGACAGTCTCTGCAATAGCTGTATCTTAAGTAAAATTCCCGTCCACACATGCGATGCTACAGTTGTAGACAAATGATGATCAGTTAGCCCAGCACTAGTATTTAGGGTGCTGTGCTGCTGATGGGAGTCTTGTCAAACTCAAATTTAATGGAGGTTTCTCTGAAGCATCACAAAGAGCCTTGGCTGCTGCAGGTAATGGGAGAAAAAATCCTATCTATTTCTATTCAGTAAGAATTACAAAGTTTAAGGGGCAAAGGAAAACATAACTAGAGCTGAGTTCTACCTGCATTTTTTACACAATTTTAAATACAAAAACCAAAGCAAACATTTCACAGTAAGGCTGTGTGCAAGCCAGTGTTTTCTGTGAGAAATACTTGAATGAGAACTGAGCTGTTCTTTCTAAAAGAGAATACAAATGTCTGCATTACCAAGACGTAAAAGTTGAGTATATTTTTTTCTTGCCAGCGTAAGGAGAGACACTTTTATCACGAACTACAAGCAGTAACAACTGCTGATGATGCCTAAATAAGTGAAGTTCAACCTGTTGACCTCTTTATGTCTGGAGCTGTTTCTCATGAACATGCAATAATGCTTCTGTAATTCTCTGCCAATATAAGGAAGCAGCTTGCATTAGCAGAGTAATGCATAAAAAAAATACAGCTGAGATGCAAAAAAAAGACCTATTGTAATTATGTCTGTTAGACGCAAATTAAACAGCAAGGCTGACGCACTGGAATAATTGGAGATCAAACCTGCCGTTTCGCCAATTCTCATTTACTGAGGTGTCAAGTGTGATGTGTAACCTTGTACCAGTGCTGCATTTGCAAGGACGCTGAGCCCAGCAGGACATACTTGATGTTCTTAACGCTCTTTACTGGGACACACGGACACACACACACACACCCCCAACAGCCCCCCCCCGTCTGAGCTGATGTTACTTTATTAACTCAATTCTTGAAACAGGCAGCGAGCAGCTACTGCATCTTCTTCCACATTATGTATGTTGCAGCCCTAAAATGTAAGAAGAATCTGGTGCCAAACCTTCCTCACTGTTTATTTAATGATTTTGGTACAAAATCATTCTTTATATCTACAGGCTGTAAATTTTGCTCTCGTTACAGCTCTTGTGTTTAGAGCAAGCTCCTGTGGTCCCTGGGTCTAGGGGTTGAGGGCAGGTGGGCTAGAGAGTGCGCTTGGGTCCCTGCCCTGCCCACAGCCATTACACAAAGCAACAGCCTTAACTCAGGGGAATAACTTTGAGCACAGGCTTTTGATTTGTTTCCAGCTTCTTCTGCTCCTGTAGCCTTTGAGGCTGCTTAAAATGGATGGAGTTCATTTGTACAAGGTACACCTACACACTGCCATTTATTTTCATAGCAGCAGTCACTGGGCTTCATTTTGTGCATTCAGACTGCAAGCTCCAGTTTCAGTTCTCCAAGCTATTAGTCACTGTCCTTTGAGCCTAACTTTAGGAACAAGTGGAAAAGTTCATCATCAAAAATGCCTGAAGTAGATGGATTTTACTAGGGGAATGGTCCAGCTGCAAACTGCTGGTGCTTCTGTTCATCTCAAGACTGACTGTCTCTCTGAATCAATTACCTGGAACTAAATTTTAGGAGTTGGCAGCTTTGTGGGGTTTCTGACTTCTTAAAAGCTAATTCAAAAACTGTACCTTCTGCTACTTCTGTGCCTTGCAGGCAAAACTTCTCGTCACTTCAATATTTCCAAAAAGCTATTTGGAGAAAGATGTGGTAGAAATGAATGAAAAACTTGGCCTTGACATTTGTTTTCTTGACCCCTGAAAACTATTCCAAGTTGTGAGTGTTGGTCTCGTGAGGTGTTTGGGGGGTCAGGGGCTGATGATTACAAGTTAGTTGCACCTTTAAATAACGTCTAAAGATGTTTCCATCTGAATTCGTGAACGTGTGGCTGCTCCCCACGGTGGAAGCTGGATAAAATTTTTAGTTATATATGCTGGGTATGCTTACGGGTTGTTGGGATGACACTGCTTCTCTTCTAATTGCCTTTAACTGTACTGTTGGTAGAGTGTATATGGTATACATCTATACATACGCTATTGTCGATTACAGTGTCATATATCATAATGCGATCATAAGTGACATAGCTTAATGTGTAGGGATTTTACATGTTTTGGGTGGTTTTGTTTTGGATCAGTCACAAGACTGTTGCTGTTTGCTGAAATCTTTCTCCTTCCCGTGAAGCAAAGGAGTTGTAAAAGCTGCTGCATATCTCAGATTTTTGTAGCTGAATTACCAACAGAAACCAAAGGGATGATTTTTTTTAATGCATTTTGTCACTGAGCTATTAGAATTTACAAAGCCAACACACACACTGCGCCTCTCCCAGATGATACACCTAAAATTCCCTGTCTTGCAGTCTCTGCAGTAAAAGGCTGCTTTTCTGGTAATGCATCTTTGTGAAAGAACTCAGAGTTGGACAAACTAATTCATGCTATCAAGAATGCAACTTGAAAACTGGAAAGGCAACGTCTGAAATTCCATAATTAAGTATTAACACAAGGATTGAAACTTTCTTTATAAAAAGTGTCACACTGGAACATTATTCCTGAGAACTGCCCTTGTCAGTATTAAAAGATTCCCAGACGTGGCAGAGTTGGAAGCCTGTTTCTGTAGGAAAGTGTTGGGAAGGAAAGGAAGGAAAAATCTGCACTGGCTTTAGCATGACTAACTCCTGCTATTGCTCCTTCATGACCTCACGAGAATTGCTTCCTAGCTTAAACATAGTGTTGGTATGCTTGTAGTTAATGAAGCTAAGTGTTTTGCAAATGCTGTATAAGTGTATTCAAAGTGTATCAACTCTTTCCCAATGTGTAGAGCATCATGTAAATTGAAAAGGAAAATCAAATTCAGTATCATCTGCAGGTGCACGGAGGATTCTGTTTCCTTTTGCCATGGATCGCTGTTAGAAGAGTTTGCTTACTGTGAAAAATCCCTCCTTTGTGCTACAATATGCAATACCCAAGTCAGAACTGCCATCGGTGTGGCACTTGAAAAATAAATATAAACCCCCTTTAATATCTTTTAACCACCCACTGAATAACCAGTCCCCATTTTTAACTCTTCTCCATGACAAAAATCAAACATTTTTTTCCTGGACACTGCCAGAAAATTAGTGGCACCACAAGATTTATTTCCTACTTTAAATGAATGAAGTCAGATCTTATTATGCTACACATGACAGAACTGGAGATGTCTGCTGTGAGCTGCTGGCCAGCATCCCTTCGACCTGGCGGGCAGCTTGAATTCATGCCTGTTCTGGCGTGAAGAAGTACTAGCTGGGACAGAGCCTGGAAGGACAGGGATGCGAGGCCACGGGTATTGAATCTATACTGGACTTGTGCATCCATTTGTCTCATTTTTCTCGTATTTCTGCTGTATGGCTGGCATCTAAGCAGTCCCTTTTTCTTAAAAGCAGTCAGTCGGTTGTTTTGTCTCTAGTTCCTGCGCGGTTTTGACATGATGACAAAGGCTCGAGGGAGCCAGGGTGGCCTCACCTCTGACGGTAGCCGTCGTTCCAGCGATCCTAACCTTTGCCTGACCTCGATCCATGTGCTTAATTTCTCCCTGCGTCGGTTCCCTGTTCATTATCGAAGGAGTACACACAACGGGGCCCTGATTTCCACTACATTACTGCAATAATAATAAAATTTCCCAAGCATAAAGGAAAGATTTGCAGGCCAATGAGTCTGTCACATTTTAGAGTGCTACATAGTCTTCAGAATGAGAAACATTTTAACGTGAGCAAAGGCACATCACTTAGAGTACGGGAACATTCAAAAACTAGGTGGTATCCTCTAAATATTTTAGAATTGAGGTAAAATAAATAAGTCAGTACCTTTCAGCTAAAGAGTATGGATAATTTTCTACATGGATTATATTGCCGGAAGAATATCAGAGAAGCAAATACTGGGGGATAACAGTCATAATTTTTAGAAAATGGTTGTGTGGAAGGTGCACATCTTTGCTATCTCATTAAAATATCTACTGTGTGTTTTCTCCCGGAGCAGGAAAATGCTGAAGTATCTGGAATTGCTCATTCCTCACCGCAGGACCTGCAGAGGTGCCAGCTGGAACCGATCCACGGGCCCCTGCAGCTCGGTGCTGTTCGGTGAGCCGTGGCGTGATGTGGACAGCTTGTGGCCACCCGTGGCCGCTGCCCGCGTGCCCTTCCTCTCCTGGCTGCGAGCAGTGGCATCGGGTGGTGCCCCAACACGCGTCCTCCTCAGAGACCATGCTGGCCTAGGTGGCTGCTTTATTCCAGGTGCAAGGCTTCTGGGGCTGCTGTGTAGTGCTCCAGCTGCCTTTTGCCCAAGAGAAGAACAGGAACTGAAAAGGGGGGCTTGCTCACCCTCCCTGTGTGGTTAAATAGGGTTTATTTCTGCCATAGGTGGGATTTCTGAGCTTCATCTTTTTTCTAAAGATTGAGAGCTTGAACCAAATGTTGTCTTTAGCATCTTTTCTGTTTTAAGAACACAGTAGGAGCCCTTAATCTTTATGAAAAAAATATTCCTAAGTGGTGTTATTTCAAACTTACTCCAGACATACGGCATTATTTATTGTATTGCAACGCTGAAGGCTGTCAGTTCAGAGTGGAGTCTTGTTGTGCTTCGTCTTTCGCAGAGATGCGAGACAAATTAGGGGTGAAAGAACTTGGAGTTCAAAATGGTATGACTCACAGGACAGGAAAGGAAAGAGTTTTTGCCAAAGATGACTGGAATAATGTAAGTAGAAACTAGGTTTCTTTTGTCCAGATGATTGAATTACGGCACTTTATAAACCAGCCTGCCCCTGCAAGGGGAATAAATCCTATTGTCTGATTTTAGTGATAAAGAGTGTTAGAACAGAATGTCACAGGAAAAACACACAAAAGTAATATAGCTTTAATAATAATAATTTTTAAAATCCCTTGATGTAAGGTGGCAGTGGTGGGAAACAGGCTGACCTTTGACTTCAAGCCATAGCGTGGTCATAGACTCTGCCTCTTCCTAACCCCTGGCTAGCACTCATTACGTGCTGATACCAGGGTGACAGCAGTGGAGAGCTGGGCAAAGCGGCTGTGTTACAACAATATAGCTAATCTTTTGCTTCAGAGGCTATTTGCAGGAGATGGCAGCAATTCTGCTGTCCAAATTAATTTAAAAATTACATTGTGTAATTGAGGCAAGTTGGCCAAAGTAGTATGGAATGGAAAAACAGGAAAGTCAGAGGAGGATGGTGGTGTCAGAAGGGGTAGGAGAAAATATTTGTACATTAAGCACCCTTGTAGGTTAGACTTACAGACCCAGCTCTGAAGATGTTTTGGCACATACTGTCTTTGTGGGTAAATATGTGCTTACAATACGCCAAGTTTGGGTTTGCCTAATCAAGGCTTCAGTACTGTATGTATTGAAAATAAAAAATGACACTGGTGCAGATCTTGGGAAGTCATTGCCCTGTACTTCCTTGATGTAGTATGCATGTAGTAACCAACAATTACTATTTATTTTCCTCTTTACTACAGAGTAACACTTCTAAGCAGCCTGACCACTGGTAAAACTGAAGATGACATCTTGAGAGTCCCATGCTGGAAAAGAGGCAGATTTTTTGTGATATCTCAGTCTAGGCAGATGGGTTACATGTAGAATATCCCAGGGGTATGTCTTGATTGAAGAACAATTGTGGTCACCTGTGTGAGAGCCATGAGAAAGCATCCCATGATTATTGTCCTGGATCAGAGTAGATGAAGCATCCCCAACGCTTTCAAAGTCAGGGGGGTATTTTATAATTGTAATAGACAGCAGTAAGATGACTTGAGAGAAGCTTATGTGTGGTTCTGGCTACCTCCGTTCAGAAAGGTTGCCTTGAGTGGAAACGGAACCAGAGAAGTGCGGTTAAGAAGATCAAGGGAATTGATTAATCTTTTTGTGAAGAGAGATTAAGGGTTTGGCTTGTTTAAAATCTAATCAAGGTCAGAAGAGAGATTATAAATCTCTACTTAAAAATTTAGGATAGATAAAAAGAGAATTGTACCAGCTAGGAGCTGATGTGACTGTACGAAGGAATCATGATGACTGTATGATGACTGCAGTTGTGTTGGCTACTACAAGTGGGGTTTCCTCCTGATTTGAGGAAGAAGTTGTGTGTTTTTCTGAACACCTGCTAAGGAAGAACCTAAATGGCCTTACGGTGGAATTTGAGTTCTTGGAAGACATTGTGTAACTGAGTGGGAGAGTCTGAGGACAGGAAATTAGATAAAGTCTATAAATACCTGAGGCTTAACTATACGTGAGGAAAGAGGGTTAAAGGCTATTTAGCGACTGCTTTCCACGCAAATATTTGCACTGTATCAGTCATGTGCTTTTGCTGGTCACTGGTTTGGACCAGGAATTCGCTTCTCACCTTCCCTGAATATTGTGGTTTCTTTTTTTTATTGATTTTTGGTGTGCATGTGTGTGGCGGGGGGAAAGATTGGGTTTTCCTTATTTTCTAAGTGAATAATTTGGCTGCAGCCGGCTAGGGATAGTGCTGGTGGTCCTATCAGTGTAAATGCTGAAGCACCCAGACAGTGTAAACTCATTCTGTATATGTATGTATATGATGTACTACAGAGGTGTAAGACATTGGCAAATCCCTTTATCGTTCTGTAGAGGCCTTATCAACTGTAAATTGCTTGGAAGGGGGTTGTCACCTGAAGTGTGAGATGATACATTGAATGGATGTACAGAAGCTCCATTCTTGTGTAAAGCTAAGTGAGCTTCCTCAACCACAAAACTATTTTGGAGTAAAAAGTGCCACTTTTGACTGATTGAAGCTAGCTGTAAAAATCGATCAAAGTTTGTACTTAACTAGTAAAATGAAAGTGTGTATATGGGGGTAATATTATTTAAAAAAAAAATAAACCAAGATTACTTAGCTCAACATTTGCAAAAGAAAGTGTGTTACCCTTTTTAAAAAAATGTTACGTTTAGAAATTTAATTTTTAGGCATTGTCTGAATTAACACATTCCTAGTAGAAGAAAGCTTGTGATTCAGCTTGAAGATTCTTTATACATCCTGATGAGAAAAATTGTTTTGTTTCCTTTTGACTTAAGGTTTCAGCCACCGAGACACAATGTGCATTATTCTATCTCTGCTCTTTCTGTCCTGCTGGCCAAAGCATTTAGTGTGCCTTGCTTAGCACCTCAGAAAATCAGGATATATTTATATTTCATAAAGCAGAGGTCTTCCTTCTCACGAGTGAAATAAGTTATTCTTCAAATGTATCATTTACAGTCTAGGCTATCATGATAATGTAAAATACAGACTAGCAGAAACAGCAGTAAGAATATATCCGTAAAATTGGTAAGAGTTAGTTGTGGTTTCTTTACACAAATATTATGAAACTGAATTTCACTTTTTTTCTCATTTTTATTTAACATAAAAATGAAAGAGCATTTACTAGTATAGACAGGAATTTGGCATGAAGAGATGGGGTTGTATTCCTAACTTTGTTCTCCACGGCCCTCCCCTTAGCCCTGCCCAAAGCAAAGAAATACTGTTTGCTAGTAAAGGATAACTGATTAAATGGAGGTGAAGATAATTGCTTAGGAGATTGCTAATAAGATACAGAAGCTTCCAGCCAATTTCACCAGATGAGGTTGAGCTCAGCAACCCAAAAATCGTACCAGTATTCAGTAAGTCACCTGAAATAAGTCCGTGGTCGCAACTGTTTGAAGCTCAAAAATACACCACTACACACACACACACACACACACCCTCCAATTAGAACTGCAATTAATCTGCACCTTTCAGAGTTTCAGCAGAGTGACTCTCCCACAGAGAAGGCAATACCACTGTATATTCCCCAGGGAAATGAAAAGGAATTACCTTTTTTTTTTTTTTTTTTTTTTCCCCCTAGCTAAATGGAATGTATGAAATTCACTCTTGTCATTCCAGTTGTATATTATAGCAAGTGGTGGCATATACGCTTCATCCCTTACAGGGGAATAAACTCATCCCTGAGTGTTGGGGAAGTCTTCAGAACCATCAGTTATGTCTAAAGTTCAAAATATATATGTGCCTTTTCTTCCCCTCCAAGTACTGATCTTATGGTATCGTTATTACCTGTTGGCACAGCCTTTCCATATTTATGATGAGATCAGGACTGGTCTTCTGACCCTGAACGCTTCTGTGTCGACTTCAGAGCTCACTCTCTACATTTAAAGACAAGGCTGATGAGAATTATTAGCTGAATGTGCTTTATTTTGTGCTGAACTTTAAAAACTACAGATGGGTTATTTAATATATATATATAATATATAAAATATATATACAAGATAATTTGGGATCCTAAGAACTGGTGGCATGTATACAGCTCCAAATACAGCTGATGTGTTTCTTTGGTAAATACAGTTTTATATTTGTGAGCAACAGAAGCCATACTGTAGTGATTTTTGTGCGGTTTTGGAGTCTCCAGGGTGAAAAGGGGTCAACTGAGAAGAGATTAGAGCAGATGCCTGTAGCAGTCAGACATGCTACTACCAGTTGATAGTACAATAACCAGTAACCAATTAAAGTTTCTGTATGATCCATTTTGTTGGAAGGAAATGTGAGTTACTGAATGCAATATTTTGTCTTTGTGGTGGCTCCTCTACAGCCGATGTTTTTGTAAGTGAATAGATTGGCTTCTGCAAACCAGCTTCCAGCAAGGAGGTTTTTGGTGCAGACTGTACGAGAGCACTGGTACAGGAGCACTGCTCCGTGCGAGGTTTGGTTATAAAGCTTATGATCCATGTGCGGTCATTCTAGCATTTGGAGATACTAATGCTTTAAACATATTTGCATAACTATTTTGATAAAAATTCTAACTTTTAATTCCATTTAGATGAAATGCCTCTCGCTGAGTAAATGAGAAGGCAGCCTCCTCATTTTACGTGTCATAATCTTTTGCAGAGAGTGTTTGGGTTTTTGCAAACCTAAAGTTTTTTGGTAAGTCTTTCTAGGCTGAGGGAGGTTGTGATGGAATTCCTTTATGTTTTAGGGTAAAAAAAAAAAGGTGTGGGAGAAATGTAGTCCTGGTGAAAGAACAGTACTGGCACAACGACATCTATAAATTGGCCTTGAATGATTTAGGTATGCAATTATCGTTAGGGCAGCTCCTTTTAGCGCAGCTGTCTGGTGGGAGATGTAAGAAGAAAATACAAACTATCAAACAATAAGAAAATATCCAACTGGCATTTGTGCATTTAAGTGAGAGCTTATTGAATTTCTGGAAAGACTTTATATTGCTCAGAACATCAGAGGTTTCAACCCACTGGCTTTGGAGGTTTGTTCTAGTACTGTAGCTATGCCTGACCAGAATGAAATGCACAGGTGGGAAGGAGATAGATCACTGAATCATAAGATGATGGAAATTACAGGAGGGAAAAAACCCTTTCATGTCATTTAGTGCATTCCCTTGACAGCACAGAACGTGAATTCGGTCTCACTGTTAGAGCTTTTTCTAATATTCAGGATAAATTACCCTCATCCTTGCTGCATACCATTCCTCACATTTATAATCATTGCACTACGCTAGGCAGGTTTTTTTCTATTTATGTTGTCTGCCTTCAATGACTCTCGCACTTTGTCACCCCCTTATTTGTCACATACCCAAGTTGTGCACAGTTAGGTCTTTCAGCCTCTCATAACAAACCCCCTCTGTCTCATTAAGGAGAATCGCCACAGTGGTGATACTGAAACGGAATGACCTGCCAGGCAGGGATTGTTAATAAGCTGGGATCTCTGTGCTGCAGGTGGTGCAACTACCTTGATAAAAAAACAAAAAAACAAACAAACAAACAAAAAAAAAACAAACAAAAAACTACCTTGTCCTGATTTGAAATTTCAAAATTGACATAACATTTTTTTTTTTTTTTTCCTTCTCAATTCTGTTTTTGGCAGGTATGAGTTATTTTCTTCGCTGTTTTACTTTCCTTGTACGAATGATCAGCTAGCTCTTCTTAGGAGGGAGGCTGCAACATTAGGTTTTTTTTCTCAAATGATCAAATGATCCTTCCCCTCAGAATGTGACATTATTGCAGCGAACAGTTCTGATTGCCGGAGCACATGCAGGTTCCATCCTTAGGATGTGAGAATTGGTTTTTCATCTTGCTTATTATAACTTTGGGGGCCAGATCCCTGTGCGATGGAACTCCCCGGCCGCGGCGGTGCTGTGGGGGTGTCCGTGCCTGCCAGGGGTCTGCTCCCTGGGAAGGGTCCGCTGAGGATCTGGATGCTGCTGAAAGACACTTTCTCAGAATGTCTAAGTCAGTCGCTGTCAAACAGCTGAAAATCAAATGCTGTGTTTTTTAAAACAGATTTAGCAATGCAGTTTTCAGAGCAATAGCTGAGCTTTCCCTTTTTGAGCACACCATAAAGAGATTCGTTCCGTCTCAGCCTGCTCCTTTTCCCCAGTTTTCCCCTCTAAGAAGTTTTTAATTTGTCAAATAGTTTGATGTTATGGAAATTACTTGAACATCACCTTTTAGTCAGACATTCTCTGAGGAGCATGACTTATAATACAATTTAGTCAGAAATGAGTTTATGTCTTTGTAACAAACTGCAAATTACCGGGCTTGTGAAACACAACTTCTCATAAAAGCCACTTACAACCTCGCAGATTCAAGTCCTCGAGCGACAAACGGGCTTTAAACTTCCTCATTTGTCTTTCTGTATGGACTACAGAGCAAAAGTTAAGAACCCATTTGGGTTTTAACTAGGAAAAACAACATGGGAATTTCTCAGGTAGTTACACGCTTTGGTCCTGTCATCATCATGCTGTAGCGCAACTGTGGGTTTGTGGAAGAATAATTAGTGTATATTGTAAACATCGGATACTAGTTCTGCTTCACTGCGTGAAGAATAGCCTAGTTGCATGGGCAAAATTGGAACCATTTAGGAGAAATCGCTTCAGAGCTGTATTTAGAAAGGAATGGCAACGGTCTGGAAGTAGCAGTTCAGTCGTTCGCTCTTTCTATACGGACCCCAGCTATGTAAGTGATCTACGCCACACAGCAGTGCAGTGTGTTCCACCCCAGCGGATTCTTGTCTTGGTCCGTTCTGAAACAGAGGATCTCCTACAGCGCTGAGCCCCTAAGGGTTGATGCTGCTGAGTACCTCGCAGGATTAAGGAGCCCCTATGGGCTCATGCCGTTGAGTACCTCACAGGATTAAATGTACGTTATCCAGCATGTTGTCAGGTCTGTGTCCTTGCTCTCCACAGAGCCACCTAACGTGTGCCGAGAGCCCCGGCCGGCCCCCAGGAGCTCACTTAAGCACGTGAGCAGTCTTGAACTGAAGCATGAGCTCTGGGCATCTGCAGGATCCAACGGCCTGGGACTTATCCAAACTCAATGCAGTTCATCATAACGTGGGGAGCTTCTTTAATGGTCTTGGTATCCTTCTCCAGGTGAAGTTCAATATTTTTAATTATGTGCCTAGTTCTGTATGAATCAATTTCTTGAATTTTTTTTTTTTCCGTAGTTGCATATAGTTCTTCATTAAATGCTTTTCTTTTAAGTGCAAGTAGAGTTGTTAATATACTAGTGCTGGTGTGGAGAGAGGGAGAGGGTGTGAACAGGGTGTGATTTAGAGTTATGTGTTTCAGACTTGCCCAAGGAGTTTATGCTCTTGCTTTCCACTCTCCACTCATCTTAATTGTTATGCTAATTTTTTTTAAATTAATTCTCTCTACTAATTTACTGTGATTTATTCTGATGGCTCTCATTTTGTATTGTACCAATATTTCTTGTACCTGTATGCATATTACCTGTCAGAGTGAATTATTGCATCAGTTAAATGGTGGCTGTGATTTCAAAAAACAAATCAGCATGCAAAAAGCAAAGATTTTATTTGGAAAATAAGTTTGGTGAAATTTCAGGTAATTGAAGATGGAATTGAAAGAAAAAATATTTGTGTGTGTTTGCCACTAATGAATATTAAGATTTTAAGTGAATATATCAAGGATGTCATCTGCCCGTTTTCTGAGAAATGGAATAGTTCATTAATTAAAATCTTTGCTGCCTCTTCTGGATGGCATCTTGCAGAAACGATCTGGGGAAGGTGCATGGCAAACCCCATCTGAAGGAGCCTGCATGTCGATGACGTGCCTGCGTTTGGTTACTCCTGTCTGGCAGCTGGATGTTGTGTGTTCAGGGATGCTACAGATCATGGACCCCGTCTCATCCCTGCAGAACAGACCGTTTATATGATCTGCAGCAGTTACTGCCTCAGACTTATTAAAAGTCCTTTACAATATACCAAGTGAATATTGGTTAGGAAATTGCTGCTTCTTTTCTGTCCACAACAGACCACGGTATCTCAGTCTCAGCCACTGGTGTCTCGCACCAGCCCCCGTACAATGCCATGGGAGATTTTTCCCATGTCCCTTCCCAGCCAGTGTTCCTGGCTGCAGAGCTCATGTATCATATTTCCAGGCCTTCGGAGACCTTTGCAAAACATAGGTCTGCCAATGCTGATGGTTCAGCCTTTCTCTGATAATTCGGATTTCTTTCTGTGTGCAAAAGCAAGAAATTTTAGACATAATGGCTTTGCTTCCTCTTGTTCGCCTGATTATAAACCAAATACGTTTCAGTGCAGACACATCAAATGAGAAAGGCACAAACTGTGGAAAAGAAAATGAGCGTGATTTATTAGCTGAGACATTGCACTGAGATCGGGAATGGGGCCGATGGTAAACCCTGCCTTTATCTTCTGTGACCTTGGATAAATCACCTGTTAGCTCTTCCCCCCCACCTTCGATCACGCAGCACCTAAGCCTGTCTAGACAAAGACCGTGTCCCAAGGTTAAATGGCTGGAAGGGCTCGCTGGGGTCACCGGGATGATCCCCCTGCTCCCGCAGGTGCCTCTGCATGAGGTGTTTTGTTTCGGGTGTCCCCGCTGCCCCCACGTAGCCATGTGTATCGCGGGTCACAAACCTCTCGGCAGCTCCAAACGACCAACGTAACGTCTTCAGTAAAGGGATGCGCAAGGCGCCGCGGTAGGAGCAGGGGATCACTGGAACGTGTGGTGCATCGTGCCATGAGTAATAGGACAACAGGGCCCTGGCTATTGATACAAAACAAATAATAATGGGAAACGGTGGTTGACAACTCTTTATAAAAGCAAACCAAAATGTGTTTAGTGGCAAATGAGGAAAACAATAAGCAAGGCAGACCTTCTGCAGTGCAAGCTATCAATTTCTGAATCCTGTTCTGAAGCAAATACTGGAGATAATTGGTGATTTCTCTATTATGTTCACAGGTGTTGAGGATCTGGGGCATTCAGCATCAGCTGTGCATCCAGAAGATTGCCGGCTTGTTCCTAGAGATCTGAAATCCCATTCTTCTCTCTATTTCAGTGAAGCTCGTAGATGGCCATTTAGCTGTTACTGGAAACAGAGGAGGAAATGAGCAGAAGGGTCGGAGGCAGTGGGTAAGCTGTTAGCTGTGTCCTGTGCAATTCAGTCTTGAAACAGGTAAAGGAAAAAGGCAAACCGACCTTTCTGCATTTTCCGGGGCTGGGGGGGGGGGGGGGGGGGGGGGCGCGGAAATAAGCTTCTAAGTGTGTCCTTGGAAGAGATTTCCAAGGAAAATGGAAGAGAAAGTTCAGAGGGATGAAAAGAAACACGACCCTTTACTTTGGATAGGAAATTATCTCATACTGATGTAGCCCAATTGTGATGTTTTGTGACACTCCCTGGAGAGAAATATGGCTACTCTGCTTCTCCTGAATTTTAGTGGAACTAGTGCACACTAGCTGAAGTCCTCCAGCCTTTCAGATTCGAAAGGGGTTTAGGGTTTGGTAAAGGTTCGGTGTTTCAAAGAGACACAAAATCTTCATGTGTCTTCAGTGAAACAACCGTAATAGAAATAAAACTCCTCATCTGAGGTGTTCTAGGGTTATCTCTGAGATAGCTAGCCTTGGTGTGGCTGCCAATTGCAAACGAACTTGGTTATAAAATTCCTCTTCATCGCCACCTTTCCCTATCCCTGAGGTTAATTCTGAAATATGCATGAAACGTAATTAGTGCAGATCCGTTTCTGCCGGCACGTTTTACACAAGTGGCTCGCGGTGGCAGACCTGGATGTATTCATACTAAAATGATTCAGTTAAATGTAATACCACTTGGTATGCAGCATGAGTGTTGTTTGTCTTCACAGTACTTTAATGATGCACTGCAGTCTTTGGTATCGAGGCACTACCTGCATCTCAATGAAGAGCCACGGTTGCTATACAGGGGAACGCCTCTGATAACGTCTTCTTGAGCTCAGCCCGAACAGCATCCTTTATCTACTGCTTGAGATGCAAACCTTAGAGCATATTGTGTTCTGATACGGGGTATTGTGAAATTTTTTTCCTCACTTTGTTTGGTGCAAATGAATGTTTATAGCATGGCAGCAGTACCACGATCTGATTACAAAAGAAAAAAAAAAACAAAACCCCACAAACCCCAAAGAAAAACAGCCAGTGATCTAGTTTACTGTCAAAGCCATCTATATGTGCCCACCTATCTGAAAGCGCAATTCAGAATCCTTTCCCTACGGACAGAGTGTTTTCAGGTTAAAGGAACAAACATATGCCTCTAAAGCTTTAAGAGAAGTTAAGATTATTTGGAACTCTGTTTTCGAGAAGTTACTTGACTGTTTCATTAATGGGGACACTAATGCAATCTCTTCGTAGGTGCCTGCATGGTTAGCAATTATCCATGTACAATTTTTTATTTTTTTTTTTTGGTTACCTGTAACTCTGTGCTAAAACAGCTTTAGAATTGTTGGAGCTTATGCTGGTAAATTGTCTGCCGAGTTGTCTTTCTCAAATAGTTTCTGGTGCACCTGAAATCTATCATCTTCAAGTGTAGCTTGTATTTGGATCAGGCTCCGAAGGCATGATCAGTATTTGATTTGTTTTTTTCCTGTCTCAGGAAGCTGAATCAAAATGCCAGTTGCCCACACGTAAGCAGAAAATTGTCTCGAGCTCAGTGTAGATGCATCACGCCGTAGCAGAAACACAGTGGTGCAGGCTTGGAGCCAGAAGAGGTAACGACAACCTTCTGCCAGACCTTATAGCCACACGTGTACGCACTAAGTCAGTGTTTGAGCAGGTCAGGAGGAGACACAGGACTTGGTCTTGACATTGGGGGCAACGGGCTACTGAAGGGGAGGATTTTCATCCCTTTTCGGCTGTGGCAGGTAACCCTAACTCCATGCGATGGCTGAAGGAGTTACTGAAAAATCTGAGTCTTCAGCACTGGTGTCCTAGCTGGTTTTCAACTATGGCTGTTGGATTTTGCCAGGGCAAGTCCTCTTCCATTTATAACTGACTAAGAGTCCTTCCTTTGCTGCCCGAATGCCACAAAATACGTGTATGCATTTATCTTTGCAGTAGCAGATGTTCCCTGGGCAATGGACCAACTCCTGTATGTTTTCTGTTTAAGACTTCAAAGAGATTTGGACTATTAAGTATAAAATTAATTTTGTTATTAATAAAGTGTTACTTAGCAAGAGGAACACTGTTTTCAAGGTACATATGTTTTCAGTTTAGCTGTTGAAATTGAAGGCTCTGTGAGCCACAGAATCGGAATCAAAAGGAGAGGATGACTAAACCCCATAAGACAGCAGCAGCACTTGGATGCTTTTATTTTAGGGACAAACCCAGTTTTTTGGTAGTGGTATTCAAGAGTTAGATCAATGCTGGAATTTGGATGATCAATTTGTGCTGATGTAACACCGAAAAGTTAAATACCTGAAGCACAGACAGTAATCTGGGATACAAAGCGCTGCCGAGGAGGCGATGCCAGTGCGGCAGCACTGGGCCACCCTTGACTTGGAGACCTGTGTCAGTGCTGGGCTGAGCGGACGGATCCTTATCTCAATCTTTTTGGAATATATGCTTCTTTGGGCTTCATACTGCGTATTTAGCATGTGTAAAACAGGAGTACTGAAGAAGTTGATACCCGTGGACAGGAGAAAGGGTACTTTTTCCGTCAGGATTGCAAAATATCACTGTATACCGAACTCATGGAAAAAAATCATGCCCTGGCCAAATGGGAACAGCTACTCCTCAGATAGTCTGGGATTTCTGTTAAGAGTGATAATTAAGCCTACATTTAAAATTTGGAAAATTCCCTGTTTGAAGTTGGGGGAAAATGGTGGTTATTGGTGGTTAGAAATGTTTTGCTTGCTGTGGACCATCCGTCAGTCTCGCTCTGATTCCTGCATACAGCACTTCACAGAACTACTGGCTCAGAGGAACAAAATAAGAAGTTGCTGCACGGTGATTTGGGAGTGCATGCTAATACTACAGCTAATTCTGGCTGCAGTGAGCGTCATGGATTTAACATGAAGCGTTGCATTTTTAGTGCATTTTTCTGATTTAAACATTTCTTCAAGAAAGCTTGTAATGAAAGTAATACTCATGTGAAGGAGAACAGAATAATCTCAGAAAAGCTTAAAATACAAGTCTGGTAGTCTGTTTAGATGAATCAGCCTCTTCCATAGAACAAATCTGTCTCACGGCTATAAATGGATGTGATCTAGATCACAGATTTATTTCCCTTAGATATTTAGAGTAGTTAGTGTCTAGATTTAAACCTAACTTCTTGCGCTGTGGCTTGTGCTTTTTATTACTAAAGCTAGTTTTGCTTTTTAGTATCTGGAGCCATGCCTGGGTGTGAAGTTGATAAGTACATCTAGGGCAGGTACCTGTGAAAATCGTGTTTTCTGGGCTGTAAATGTGCATCTTCACTTATGCTTGTGTATGAGCCTTTGACATCTCCTGTGCTGTGTTTTATTTTCCCCCTCTGCTGTTAAGTCTTCCGCTCATTCAATTTTAGATGCCGATTTTCTTGAGCTGAGCAGCACCTGCCTTCCAGTAAGTATGTCTATTGAGTCTGGCTTGTTCAATATCACCCACTGATAGATACAGAATTGTTTTATATAATAATCCACTTTTTATCGTACTGGAACAGTGCCACCATGTGCAGAGGGTCAGCCGAAGCTGGGCCATGTGCTCGGTTTCCACCGGCATGTACAGCAAAAGCTGAATGATGCAGTTAGGATATCCTCTGCCCGCTTTAAAAGGCGAGATTTAACTATGCAACTATACACTGAAAATTGTTTGCAATTACTAGTAAATGTATTAATAAAAATAGCTATCTGAAATTGCTTAAAGGGGGGGAAAAAAACCCTCTTATAACCTCTCATCCAGAAAACTAGTCTTTGCAAAAGCTGGGATGCAAGACATAGAATTTGATGTTAAATTTAATGCTTTCACCATCCCGAGTGATCATACCCTGAACTGCTCCCACAGTGGCCCGGGGTAAGCTCGAATAGGTAAGTGTACATGGAAATAACCGGTTTGCCAGCTTCACTGTGAAATGCTTGTTTGTCAAGGAACCCTTGAATTTTACTGCTTTGGTAATCAAATCTTGCAAGATCAATCATGAAACTTCAATTTCTAGAAGTTGTCTGGAGCTGTAACCATAACTGTCCCACCCTGAACCAATTTCCCCACCTTTCTGAATTTCTCTCATTTTGGGGTACAAGCGCGTTTCTGGGTCTGGTGTGCCTTTTGTCTGACAATTGTGACATAGTAACAGAGCTTATGCGTCTTCATGTCACTTCTCATAATATATTTTTTTCTTTATCACTCGATAGGAACTTCTCCCTCATGCTCCTTGTTTAAATTACCCTGGATGAGTTGATCATGAGCCTCTGCCTGCTGGATGCTGGCCACGGAGGAGAAGCGGGGTCTCGGGAGGCAGCCCTGTGCCATTAAAAGTTGTTCTAACATATTAAAAACTTCTAGTAATGGAGTCTTCATTAATTCCTCAAATAATTCATTCTAGACTTATGTTGTCCTGGGAGGGAAAAAAGAAAAAAAAAAAAAAAAAAAAAAAAAAAAGCTTTTAAAAAGCAGTTCGAGGTCCCCAATGCTTGCCTCTCCTCCCGTGGTCACGGACAGCGATTCCCTTCTCACAGTGCACCAGCCTCCAGGTAACTGGGATCGTTACCATGTCTTTCCTCCGTTCCCTCTGTGCTAAAATAATCGCATACCTATGCCTTGTTGCTCTCCTTGATCCAGATCTTCCCCGTGGACCTCTCTCCAGCACTGGACCTGATTGCAGGGGAAGCCTTACCAGTTCTAACGCTTCACAAGTGCTGCAGATATGTAAATATATCCTTAACTTCTGGGTTTTGTAAAAGAGTAACAGCTGAAATTATCATGGTTTCTGACTCTGTCCCCACTGGCAGGTTGTACCTCCCAGATCCGTGTCACTGGATCCTTTCCATCAGCCAGCTGGTGGGTGGGGTGGTGGAAGGGAGCAGGACCCCTGCCCACTGCCGGCACAGCCACGCAGCCCACCCGCCCGCTCCACCTGCTTTGCTTCTCTCTTACAATAGTTTCATCTTGACAACTAATTAGGAGAATGCCTGCCTAAAATTAAGATGTATGAAATGAACTGCTTCTTTCTGTTGTGCTGCAGTGAAGGGAGATGAGATGTGCTTTGTCCTTGACGAGTGAGTGATGCTGCTGCTCACCTCGTGGTACCCTTTGCTGCTTACCACTAATGTGATTATATTATTCCTGACTTTTTTTTTTTTTCTTTTTTTTGGGGGGATGGAAGTAATGCTGTCATGTTTTTCTTTTCTCATCTTTTTTCTGCCCCTTCTAGCAGACAGGGAGAACAACTGCCTTTTTCGGTTTCCTGCTATCGTGCTTTTTTCCATGATTCCTCAATGAGAAGATTTCGAGGTTCACTGCTCACACTTTGAAAACATCCGTCTTGTCCGATTATGATCTGACCTATTTCGAAGAGAGCTCTTACCCTTCTGTCATTGGTGTTAACTACCTGCTTGACACCTTTAATAAGACTAATTAAGTAATGCATTGGGCACCTTGGCCTTCTTGGCATTGCTGATACCTTACTCTCTCTAATGAACCAACACTTTCCCCTGGTTTTCCTCTTATTCCTCTTTATGACTCTGGCAAGTGGCTTTTCACTGTAGTGTGTGCCTTGGGAATCTTTTTAAATTATTTTTTAATATTTTATTTTGGTTTTGTCCTTTCATGTTTGTGTGATCATACTTGTCAGTCATCTTGATTCTGTTAGTTGCTTAGAAAGCATTACATATATGTATATATCTCTCTATGTACATATAAAACCTGAGATTAGTGATCTGCTGTGAGTCATGATAGCTCCCATGATCTGTTTTTTTTCTTTAATGTTTCCAGCATGTTTTTGAGAAAGTGCATGATTTTTTAATATACATTATAATCTCTTTTTTCCTCCTCCTTTCCTTTCTGAGCAATCTGTACCGTACCCTCTCAGTATCCTTCAATAATCAGCAGCGAGCTTAGAATGCACAAGAAAATGCCAACATTTGCGTTAAAAGGAAATTTGGTTATAATCAGAATTTAGTTTTTGCTCTGCTTGAGAAGTTTTTAAGGGCAGAAGCAGTCTTTGTAATTTGGTAGGTATGAATTATATTGGCTTCTCAAATAAACGTAAAGGGCAGCTTCGCCCTGCCTCACTTCAATGGGATTTTTTTACAAGTATACAAGAAAGTATTTTTGATAATTTTGAGCAGTTGCTAGACTAGTATGATGTTTATGCCCTAAGTATTCAGATCAAACATTTTATGCTGTAGAGTTACTGCGGTTAAGTTGCATGCGCTGGCTGCAAAACCCAGGATATTTTCTTAGGTTTGGGTTGTGTTTCTTCACAATGCACTTTTTAAAGTTGTCTTTTAAAATGTCAGAACTAGTGAGAAACTTTGAGGAAAGAATTTGGAAGGTGTTATGCATTTGCTTCCAGGAAAAATTCCCGAGTTGTTTTTGCAGTGGACAGTACAGTGTGGCTGTTTTACTGGTGAGATGAAAATAACAATGAGCGAGTACGAAGCATCTTCACACAAACAGTGGCTCAGGCATGAGGTGACGTGTAGAGGATTCACTACGATGCCTCCTAAGTATCAAGTGCCTGACAGTCCTAAAAATAGGATTCTAACTGTGATAGTACAATTAAAAATGACCCTTTCTGATGGCACTGCAAGGTGATTTCTTGACTTTGGATTGAAGTAAGGCGAGGTGTGACTCTGACCTAAGTTTACAGCAAATGACAGCAGAGTTACCTTTGAGCGAGTTCACGCCCACTGACCAAAACAGAAAAGAAACAATCACAGTGGATTTTAAATGAAATTTCTCCTAACTTGTAAATCTGAGCTTCCTGATGAATGCTAACGTACAGCTGCTGTCTTCACAGTCTCCTTGAATTTCACTTCCCAGGGGTTGGTGATTTATTACTGAGGGTGTCAGTTCTTCGAAAGAAATAAGGCCAATCCGCCTCACCACCGAACAGCCTCTGTCAGATGTGCCTCCCGAGCTGGAAGTGGCACGTGGCCGTATGCGTGGTGCTGCCCCGCTTCCCCCGGCTGATGACTCCCAGGGAGCGAGTCTGTGTCTTCCTGGGAGCTTTAATAGTGTGGGAGCAGAAATCTTTTTAAATAATTGAAAAAGGGGGGAGGGGGGGGGGGGAGGGGTAGAAAGTAAGAATCGGTGTCAACTGCTCTGTGATTTGCATTTCAGATTCTAGTGTGTTCTAAGTTCAGAGCACATATGTATGAGATTATTTTAATGATGTATATAGCAAGACTTTGTATTTCATCACGGTTTCTGCTTTCCCCTAGGTAATTAGCTCAAACACAGCATCTACTGTTGTCTTCTTGCTGACTGACAGTGGGCAGAAAATCAAACCATTTACTGGTTGTCATGGGGATGCTGAGTTCTAGCACTGTGGCGCTGGATGCAAGGGAGATGAGGCTGTTCACCGGGAACACAAGTGGAACCGTAAAGGTGTAGGAAAGCTCATTCCTCTCCTTTAGCCTTTCAAGGTATTGGCTTGTCTCACACTTTTACCCATACTGATATAAAATGTCAAAACAACAGCTTATTGTTTTCCGCCGCCTTGCTAAGAAAGATGTTGAAGCCATAATGCTGTTGGGAAAATGGAATTTGATTTCATCACTCACCTAAAACCCTAGATATATACACGGACCATGTCGTATAATCCTTGCTTCAAGGACTGTGCAACATATGGTAGAAACCCAGCTTTTCTGACTCGATTATTTCCAGTTGGCTAAATGAGAGAGGCTGTATCAGAATCATAACGAGGATCTGACCTCAGTGGGTTTTGCTGCCCTTTAGCGCAGCTTTCTAGCAGCATCTCTAACGTACCATGCCTAGTGTCATGTCAGACGCTTGAAAACCAAAGCAGGACGTTTAGTTGGAGTACTCCTCAGTCAGAGAGACGTGTCATCAACTGGTTAATACATTTGTCATCTCCAGATTGAGATTTTGAAATGGGAGCTATGTTGCTTACGATCATAACCTGCTAGTTTCTACACTGGCAGTGTGCACTTAAATGGTGGTGGGTTAAAAGGTGATAACGATTAAACAGGTTTGTAAAGCTCTCAAACATCTGGTCACATTGGAAACCACTGCATGAACTAAGGAGGCTTCGGTCTTGGACCTTAGCATATACGTTCCAGGTGAAAAAACCAGCTTCACAACAAACTGGCTAGTGTCTAGCGCTGTATTAACCTGAACGCACATTAAACCCTCCCCAACTTCCTGACCAAACTGATCTCTTCAGAGGGGGCCAGCTCTGACACATGCCATTTCATTTGCTAGCTCTGTACTGAACCCCATCCTATACATCAGGGAGATGTTAGCAGAAAATCCATACGCAGAGAATTCATGGTGCTGCAGAGCGAAGGGTGGTGGCGGAGCGAGCACTAGCTTAATAGAAGCAACGCACCGACTGAGCAACTGAGCTGCCTGAGGAATCCGCCGCCTGGTTCCCAGCGCGGTGCTTGCTCGCTACACCGTGCTGTTGCTCAGCTTTCCCGGTGATGCTTCAGAAAGTCATTACATTTGGTTCCAAACACATCATGTAGCTTGTTTATCCTGGGGGTTGGATGAAAGGACTGACTTCAGTCACGAACTCGCTGAGAGTTGGACGTACGCTGTGTAGCGGCAGGAAATACAGCGGTCTAAATCCAATGTACCACCTCAAAGTATATCTGGCATCTGGTGGTACCTCGCAGGCAGAAACTGCTTAATATAATGGCAAACTCTTTTAAATGTTATGTTCTGGCTGCCTTGATCTCAGTCTTGCACGAGCTTGATCTTTCTCACCCTTCTCCTTTCCCCATTATCTGGGACGCTGATGCTGAGATTAATGTGAATTATACTCTTGGCTTTGTCTAATAAGAAGTGCTCTCGAGGAAGGTTACTTCAGAGAAGTGGGAAGCCCTACTAAACAGTAGTAATAATATGCATTTCCTGGAAAAGAGGCTTCTCTTAATGCTACATTAGGACTTGTCTAAGTACAAAAGTTCTGTCTTAGAACATTAGGTCTCTTAGGTCTTCAATTTACTATACCTGTCTTCCATTTCGACTTTTTCAAAAGCAGCATTACAAACCCATAGCCCTACTTGAAATAGTTATAAAAAGAAAAAAGCAGGTACAATGGCGGTCTTCTCAAAGAATAAGCTAGGGGAAGTCCAAATTTTAAGAAGAGTCAGAGATTTAAGTCTCTGTCCTTAAGCTGGGGTCAGGTGCTCCCAGCGGGGATGCTATAGCAAGGGGATTCCTTATTTCAGTTTTCATGTCTTGTAAATAAAACGTGAAGGTGAAGCCTCCCTGAATCCAACTTACATAAAACAAATGTATGCAACACCTTTGAAATAAATTCCTGCCGTGATGTATGCATAGTTGGAATAACCGCGGGTGAAGTGCATTCCAGGTTTAATGGCAAATACATCTTACCTGAAATTACTGTCAATATACATTCTTGCTGCAGGAATTATATTGCATTTAAAATGACATGTATCACCAATATTTCCCAAACTGCATCTTCTGAAAAGTTATTTTAATCTGTAGAAGCCAGACTGTAAATGAATGAATATCAACCCAGGAAAAGCACATATTGGTGTGTGGCAAGTGGCTTTTGCGCAGGCGCTTAAGGCTCTGATTAGAGCGATGGAGTTTGTTTTATTTTCTATGGTGTCTTTTCAATGAGTTGTTGTTTCTTTCAATTGTAGATACAGCTTTGATTGTTTTAAATAAAGACGAGTTTTATCTGGCATGGTGAGCAGAAAGGCACTGTGAATCTGTAGACGATAAAACACAGCTGTACTATGCAAAATGTTGCAGGCAGAGTAAATCCTGTTTGTAGTCTGTGCGTTAGACAGGACTAGAGGCCTCTGTTTTGGTGACAGTCTCATTTTCTTCCTCCCAGGCTATCGAGACTATTATTTCTCAGCTGGGATCACTTGACTGACTGGTCTTTTTTTTCTCCCTAAAAGCAAATGGGAAAATTAAAAACAATATTATTGTTACTGATTATTTCCACCACCACTTTCTATCTGGCAAAGTCTTATTAAATTACTATAGGTACAGGCAGCTATTGTTTTTCTCCGATTGTAATTTTGGCATGTCCACCCGTATCCTGCATAATCTTGCTATTATAATTCCTTGGGGAGATACAAATTTTTCTATCTGCTTTAGTTTGTCTCTTTCCAATCAATAAAGAGAAACAGAAAGAAATTTATCAGTGAAATGCTCTATTTAAATTTCCTTGGCTTTCACACAATTCTGTGTAAGCACAGTAATCCCTGGAAAAGCATCAACACCGCTTCTTCAGGTGGTAGGTCTGTACCCGTGCTGTAGAGCCGAGTGTCATTTGAGGTTAGGTTGTCTCTGTACTTTGTTGGTAACAGATGCTATGAGATACTCATACAATTATGTATCTATTGGAGTCACTGTAGCGGCGATGTTGGCGATATCACTGATACGTCTGCTGATGAGAACACATCCTCTGCAAGGCTGGTGCTGCACAAGCTGGGTGCAGCGTTCAGTGCCGGCAGAGAAATCCTATTTGTGGTGGTTGCCGTTTTTGTGGCGGTTGCCGTTTTATCCTTTGATTTGCCAGCAGACAGCATTTTTATGGCAGCTCAGTTCAAAATTCAGTTCAAACTATTAGAAATAATAATCATGTTTAAGACAATACTGATAAAACACTTCTCCATAGTAGTAAGGTGTGACTGGATTAATTTGTTTGTGACTGGTTTATTTGTGTATCTTTTATGAGGGTAATTACAGCCTTCTACCTGAATAACGTAAAGCAATTTTCTGTTCAAGCTGGAGAAGGGAAGGGGGGGTTGATACCAGTATCATACTCTCCGTGCTGCATTTTACTGCCATGTACTCCTGTCACAGATAGCAGAATGTTTATTGCCTAATAGATCGGCCCGGAGCGTGCCCTCGTTACTGCACAAGGCTGGCTCTGTCCCCACGCTGGCTGGTGGCCAAGCTGTATTACTTTCCCAATGTGACCAAATCAGATCATAGGAACAGGGAATGGTTTGGGTTGGAAGGGACCTTTTAAAGGCCATCTAGTCCAACCCCCCTGCCATGAGCAGGGACATCGTCAACTAGATGGGGTTGCTCAGAGCCCCGTCCAACCTAGCCTTAAATGTTCCCAGGGACAGGGCATCTACCATCTCTCTGGGCAACCTGGGCCAGTGCCTCACCAGCCTCATTGTAAATTTCATCCTTACATCTAGTCTAAATCTACCCTCTTTTAGTTTAAAACCATTGCCCCTTGTCCTGTTGTAACGTGCCCTTGTAAAAAGTTTGTCTCCATCTTTCTTACAGGTCCCTGTAGGTACTGGAAGGTGCTGTAAGGTCTCCCTAGAGCCTTCCCCTCTGCAGGCTGAGCAACCCCAGCTCTCCCAGCCTGCCCGCACAGCAGAGGGGCTCCAGCCCTCGAGCATCTTCCTGGGCTCCTCTGGACTTGCTCCAGCAGCTCCGTGTCCTTACGCTGGGGGCACAGAGCTGGACGCAGGGCTGCAGGGCGTCTCTTGAGAGCAGAGCAGAGGAGGACAATCCCCTCCCTCGACCTGCTGGCCACACTGCTGGGGATGCAGCCCAGAGCACGGTTGGCTTTCTGGGCTGCAAGCGCACAGAGCTGGCTCATGTCCAGTTTTTCATCCACCAGTACCCCCGAGTCCTCCTTGGCAGAGCTGCTCCCCATCCCTTCATCCCCCAGCCTGTGTCGATACCGGATCATTTTGAGAGTCAAGGACAAACGCATGTTTATATTGGGAAAAAAACCTCTGGACAAGTTTTTTTCAAATACAAGCTTTTTTTCTCCCAGAGGTGTGTAGGGATGTGTGTGATTTACAGTGGAGGGACTGAAAGGACACTTGGGTGCATATCATCGTACAGGCATCAAAACAACCTTTTTCTGTGTGGCACATCATGCATGAAAGTACAATGTGCACACAAAAAGAATTTAACAATATTTCAAATGTAATGCTATATGTAATCTTTATTCCTCATTGATTTCACTTTGAATTGGTATGCTTTTAGCTGTTTAAATAACTCACTGGCTTAGATGGCGTGTGTTCCTTTGGAGCTTGTTGTAGCAGAGATAGCAGGTAAAGCATTTCAGCCTTTAATTTAGATGCTTTTTGATAGTGAAGATTGCAAGTCCAATTTTTGCTAATAGAATTGGCAATTACACAGGCACTGAAAGAAGACATGAGCCAAAGCTCGTGCCTCGACTTCAAGGAAGCAGGACTGAAAGCCCTTGAGAATGTACCTTATTACCAGCCTAATAGGGGCAGTGAGAAACGCTTCGCTCCCGCCCGCTTCTCCCATCCTCTCGTCTCAGAGACCGAAGGAATCAATCTGGGCGGGAAAGTAGTTCAGAGTCTACAGGCAGGCAGGCTGAGCGCTGCTGCGATGGTCCCAAATGTAAAGCTCGTAGTGCAGAGCTCCGTGTTGGCACCACAGCTCTGCGTTACCCCGAGGTGACACGCGCTGTGTTGGTGCTCAGAGAAGAACCTGACACGAAGCCCCGTCCCTTCCAGGGACAGCTGTTAAGTGGTGGGGGTGGGGGAGGCATTAGCGATACACAGAACAGCAAAGGCCTTCAGACCTTCTTGCTTCCTTAGAAGACCTTGACCAGTATTTTAATAGCCTGATCTTTATCAAAAGCACGTTTTTAGTGACCAGTGTTACACCCATACAGGAACACAAGGAATTCTGTTAACTTTTTAAGGTGAACTTCCATACAGCACGTGTCTATATTAGGTTTGGTAAGAATTATTACTTTTTTCTGTAAGTTTGGCTCAAGATTGGTGGATTCATTTAAACTTGGTGCTGGAAAAGTTATTTGGAAAAGCAGTATGGAAAATGCCTACCTTAAACTCCGCTCTAGTCCTCCAACGCCTCTGCAGTCCACATTAGGTGAAAAAACAACTTCTCCAGGTGATTTTGTTGAGAACTGGAGGTGACGTATTGTATTTTCCTGGGCGTATAATAACCTGGGAGCTACTAAATTACTGATAATTGAAGGGGGGGGGGGGAGGAATTATTTACAAGTTTGTCCTCAGAATGACAAAAAAGCAGCCTCAAGGTGCTGCTCGCTGTTCACCTCCACACTTCCAATATATTCTCAAGGCTATTGCTTCTGTCTACTGTCACAGACCTACATCAGCATTTTCATATCGTTACCTTCAACGAGGAGCATTCCCTTAATTTCTGCCTTGTTTAGTTCTAGACTATAAATAACACTAACCGCTCACGAAACCGAGTCTTGCAGAGCCCTACCCTGGAGGCTACTCAAAACCTGAACATTTCATTGGTTTGACAGTCTTTACAGACTAACGTCTTATATATAATAATCATCATGCCAGTTGGAAATCCATAATTATGGCCCACTCTAAACGGTAGCACAGTAGACGAGAAATAATGTCAAGTACTCCGCTGAAGGAAGTGTGCTGAGAGTGTTTGTCAAGCCATTTTCTCTATGTGATTCTTATTCTGGCTCCCTCTCCCCAACTCACCAGTCAGTATGATGGGAAAATAAATACAGGTATTTATGCCCATTTCTGGGAATGCTGTTGTCTCGGCACAGACAGTACCCAGGAGGGCTGTAAGAAATACATTGGTGATCTATTGCGTGTGTATGTCAGCTAGGATGCGTATCTGTTTGACTGCTTCGGAAAAGCTAAATATTTTAGATGAGGAAGGCTTATGATGCTGTGAATGTCACTGATATGTCAAAGGAACAATAAGCTTATTGAGCTTTTAGGGGTCGATTCTTCAGCCTCCTGCTGTTGCCAGTACCCTGAGTAACCTGGTGTAGAGCTATTGCCAATGCTGCTGGGGAGCTGGCTGTTGGAGCCCCGGGGCTCCCTGGAAAATGTGCCTGCTGCTGCTGCTGCTCCTGCAATCCCAAAGACCCTCTCCAGGAGTCACGAACCCAATCTTTAGGTGATGTAAATCGGCCTTGCTCCTTCTAGATCAGCAGAGTCAGAGAATCGATGTTAGCTGAGGATCTGGCCCAGTAATTAGGCAACCTTTTTTCTGTTCAGACAGCTGCTTGTGTGTAGACAACTCATTGATGTAGTGGCTGGGATGTGCAAATGAGGTAGAGCCTGTGTTTTGTGCTCATTAAAGAAGGCACTAGAAATCTCATATGGCCACCATCTGCCGCGTTGTTTGTTGAGTTTGATCGTTAGTCAATGAATGGTTCTACTGAAATTCAGTGATTAATCTCCGGGATGTGATTCTCTTTATCACGATGAAGGATGGCAGAATTTAGCTCATTATAATAAAATTGTATGAATGTGCAAATTCTCTTCAAAAGACATTGGGATTCATAAAGCAGTTAAGTGCAAAAACTGGGAAAGTTAGCTGTGAGGTTTTATAATGCCTATTTACAAACACAAGCTCCTTGATAAAAGCTGGGAATAGCTCCTGTAGATACGCAGCGACTAAACCAGCAATGTGGTTGTGCTTGAAGGACTTCAAGAAAGCGTACAATGTCTGCAGGCGACTTTAATGACCGACACCAATTTCAGCAAGCTATCGTGAGGCTTTTCATTTTAGACAGTAGAAGGAATATTTCATTGACAGGTGTTTCAAAGTATTTTCTGTACACTGGCTTCGCTCAATTTCTCTATAATGAATAAAGTGAAATTTAGGGAAAAGGCAGGTTATTAATGGCCCTGATTTATTAAGCATGTAACAATCTTTAATTTTCTCATCCTAAAAAACCCAACAGTTCAATTAGAGACCTTGGACTTTTTAATTGCATGTTGGAATAGTTTTTCAAGCAACAAAGCATTAAGTCTTGTTATGGATCCATTTCGGGGTTTATGTGAAATGATTTGACCATAACTGATACTGACAGGGAATTTAAATAGTCTCTGCTGGTACCTTCAGCTGTTTTCTGTCTTCAGGATGTAAAATGTATTCTCTGTAGTTTCTACTGGGCATTCTTTGAATCTGCATCACATGTCTACAAACCAAATTGAAAAGCTGTGGGTTTATTTACGATGTTCTAAGAAATCTGTTCGTAGGGCTATTGATTTCGGTTTTTCCCCTTCCTCTTGATTTCCCCTTCATCTATATTCAGTTTCAACAGTTACTTTCAATCTATATTGACTATATATAAATATATATAATATATTTTATATATATGAAACTAGAAAGAAAACTTAATGCAGAAATTTACTTTGGATCACAGTATTCATGAATAGAAAATAAAGATTAAACTTTAGAAAGAACAATTATTTGTACTGTAACTCTGTTGCATTTTGCATTGCTCAGGGAAATGAATGCTTCTAGCAACCAGCCTGCACTATGTATTGCCTGTGGATGACATTTATTTGCAGATTTCACAGAATGGCAGAGTGGCTGGGGTGGGAAGGGACCTCCGGGGGTCACCTGGGCTCTCCTAGGGCAGGTCGCACAGAGTCCAGGTGGATCCAGCGAAGGAGACCCCACCGCCCCTCCGGGCAGCCTGCTCCAGCGCTCCGCCACCCTCAAGGCAAGGAAGCTTTTTCCCATATTCGGATGGAGCTTCTCGTGCTGCAGAAAGCTTGTCCCATTCACTATTTAAAAATAAATTTAAAACTGGAACAATGAGCTTGTGCAGGACAGAGGCTGCTGCAGTGTCAAATTTCTCCGCCTGCCCATTTGGCCGCACTTGTGTTTTAGGAGCTCGGAGCAAATGTTGTTCCCCGCGGACGTTTGCAGCGGCAGCCGGGGGAGGCAGCTGGTGGCAGGGTGCGATGCCCGTGCTGGGGCTGGATCCCTGACAGCTACTGATGAAGCGAGTCGGTACCTGCTCACAGGTCAGGCAAGGGAAAGTACGGACAACATAGGCAGAGCACAAGGAAGTCTGTCCACTTTCTGTATTTATTCTCCAATTCAATAAGACAAGTGCAAAAGAATCGGCTTTATTTGTGGCTTTATTTTTTTTTCTTTAGTGTTGTTTTTTTCCTTTTTAGCAAAGGGGAAAATGGAGCAAAGCTTCAAACTTCAGGTCTAAGCTATTGAGGGAAGTCCACGGGAGTCCGTTAACCGACTCTACTGGGTGTTCCAGGCAGCTCAAGAAAAACTATTTCCCATTCCCACCCACTGCAAAATGGGATTAGCAGGAGACTTTTCCTATCAATCCTCCCGGGCCAGGATTACAAGCAGTAAGCAGTGGTCCTCAGGAAGCTTTCAGACTCCTCCTGTCTGTGTTCAGATACCCGGGTGTTTTCTTTTTTTTAACGAGGACTGCTGCCTGGGTCCCCGTGAGAAGGCATCCAGCCCACTCCTCTTCAGCTATACTGGCTCTTTCTGTGGAAAGCTTGAATATTTTAGGAACAACTTTTCCCTCTTTAGGCAGTCCTTGGGAAGAAATAAGAAATATAAATAAAAAGTAGCTATGGTACAGTAGTTATTCTGACTTTTAAAAACAACACTTCCAAGAACAGCTATGGTGGAAATAGATATTACAGCTCTACATATGTCTCAGGGGAGATGTGTGCTTGCTTTCTTTGTCTTTTTTTTTTTCTTTTGGGAAAAGGATGACAATGGGTATATTTATATATAGGAAAGTCTACCTATTTTATCTGAAGACTGCAAGAAATTATTCAAGCTTCAAGCAACTCTTTGTTCCATACTTTTAGGAAGAAAATCAGCAAATTGAAAACTTTTTTGCCTTTCTCAGGAAGAATATTGCAAAAAACAAACACAAGAAAAAAGGCTGATGAGGATGAAGACGCAAAGAAAAGCAGCTCCTTTTCTTGAAGAGGAATCTCCTAGTTTTGGTATGGAGGGTACACAGTAATTTTGCTTGTAAGTAATTTATAAAAGGTGGGGGTTTATGCACTGGTATTCTTTGATCTATTATGTCAAAATTGGATAAAAAGCCAATTCAGACCCAATTTTTTGCAGAATGATAGAAGACTTCAAGGTTTTATGTTAAAATACTGAAGTTGTCTCTGATGTGAACCATTTATCTCTTAACGTAACAGAAATTATATTTCAAGTAAATTCCTGCGCTTCCTCGAGTTTTTCATGCTTTGCTTTGCCCATCCTCCTGTCAGGAACATGCACTCATGTGATGTGCAAAGAGCAAATGGAATTTCCCGGCATCGCCTAGATGTGCTGAGCGCATCTTGTCTACGTGCTGGGAAGTGCCTCCTTCAAATGGAAAGGGGGTGGTACAGTATGATGCTAATATAGTGTACATAGCTTTATTATTACATTTATGGACTCTGTTTTCTCAGAGATGATGTGAGATTTGTTAGATGCTATTACAAAAGATAACATTTAGTCCTGCTGACAATATGATGTATTAATCTTTGTCTCTTTGGTGTGCTTCTAAGCATTCAATTCTTCAGTAACCATCTGTAGCATGTACTATACAAAATACAGGCAAAGTAAAAAGCAATTGTACTAAAATACTTCCTTACATTAAATTTTCTGAACATAAAATCTTGAAAAACTTAGAGCATGAAAATACTTTTCAGATAATAGTTGCAGATTTAATCTTAGCAATACCATCCAAATCAGCAAAATGAATTAAAATCAAAGGTAATTTTGTTATATGTTATATGTGCGGTCACTTCTATACAGGATAAAGTATTTATTAAAGACCGAAGAGCAGATAAAAAGACCGAATGAAAAACATTTTTAATATATTTTAAATCAAGAATATAATATCAGAGCATTCCTTCTAGATTTTTTTCTATAAGGCATATAGAAATCGGACCTGAACAGGTCCTAACACCAAAGTTTTTATTATTCTGATAGGAAAACAGCAAACTGCTAAATGAATGCTGTTTTTTGAGGTCTGCATCTTTCCGAGGCATTGCCATTTTTCACCTCTTCCCAGCCCTGGTAACTAACACCTTCCAGCCCCAGGAGTGCCTGGCAGACGGCTTTAGGGAGGCAATGACAGAGATTTTTTTTCTCCACGTTTTAGAAGTGCCTAAGGATATATAGATCAAGTTGTTCCACTTCTGGTACATTTTTACAAGCACATGAAAAAGAAACTGGCTTTTGGGTGTTCTTGTAAATATTTTACTAAAAAGTGGCCTCATGAGGGATTCTGTCTTTTGTTAGAGCCAGATTTCTCAGAAATAGTGCTTTTAGTAAAAACTGCTCTGGGATCGCATCAACATGTCCTAGTTTCCAATTCTGCAGCAATGTGAGGCATTTCTTGGGAGTGTGTTCTTTTTTGGAGACATTTATGGTAATGTATAAACCTTTGGACCAGTTGCTAATTTTTACATAATTAAAATTTAATTTAAAAAAGATGATTAGGAGCCTTATTATGTAAGTTGAATTTCTGGCTCACTTGCTAAACATCTAGCTTGTGTTTGTACGACTGGGTCAGTTCACACAGGATTTGCAAAAGGCTGTTTACCTGATCTGAAGCCCTCCAAAATCATGGAGAAACTTTGTCTTGGACTGAAATGGCTTTTTATCTGACCAGAAATTGCTACAACTAGTTCTGTTGCTTATGCTTGTCGAAACAAGCTGCACAGACCTGCAAACACATCGGTATGTCCCATCCCCTTCCATCCTGCTGTGGAAAGAGCGGCTATTTCTGAAAGGGGGGGGGGGGGGGGGGCGGGGACATTTCAGAGTAAGGACAGAGTACGTGCTACCGATTGGATTTTCTGTTTATATGTTAGGCAAAAAGCGTGAACTTTTCCCCAGAACAACGAAACATGAGGAAAGAAACTTTTAAATGCCAAAACAACACGAAGCAGTGAAGTGGTAAACAGCTATTTTGACATAATTTCCCTAGTTATGTTTGTACCTAAGCACAGGATATTCTGAGGTTGGTTTTGAATCTTCCTTCTTCAGAATGGAAAAAAACAAAAGAGTAAAAGCCTGCCTGCTGAAGGATAGTTATCGTTTCAAACCTTTTTCTTCAGCTGTGTTATAAAAGGTATCTGCCTAAAAGCAAAGCACTACTTAAGTGTTCTTGTGGCTGTTTAAAGCTTACTACTTAGCTGGCAGGCAATGAAACTTTTATTCTGCGTTCTTCCCTAAAGGTCTGCTTCGTGCCATATTTATATACATCTATAACTATAAAAAAATATTTTAAACAAATATATAAAATGTATGTATATAAAAATAATTCTCCCCAAGTGCTTTTCAGACAGATGAGTCTCCTAGTTCTGTAGCTAAGAAAAAGACAGAAGGTGACAGCGAGTGTAACAGCTAAATGTAGGTAACGGTGAGCAAATGGTGGATAACTGCTCCCGGGATCAATACGTACAGATTCCTCCTGCGAGCCTGACCTTGAGGGAGACACTTGCGTTGTTTGCTGTGTTTGGCGAGTCCAGGAGTGATGTGACTTGTGGGCAGATACAGATTTATTTCAGCTGATGTTTTCACATTCTTTTTCCCCCAGACATTTTTGCTTTTGATAGGGGCCCAGACGGATTCCCACGGACTCTAACATCTAAATATTTCAGCAAGAAATTAAACACAGCACCTGAATTTTTCTCAGTGTTTTCACAAAACAAAGTAGTAATTAACACTATTAGTTATCTTCAAGAGGCTTGCCCAGTTTCCCAGCACTTACTGTACTAGCTGCATTCATCTCATTTGGGAAGGATCCCATCTAAAGCTGGCAGAGTTTTAGCTTTTTAACTGAAGTGGAAGTTGGTTTTAGGAAAGAAAGTCAACTTTTTGTTTCCCCTAAAAGAGAGTGAAGAATTGACTGTGTCTTAAGGAGTAACAAATAATCATGTTTTTATCCTGCACATCTGTTTAGAGGTCCAGAACACTTTTTGCCTGTAGCTATACTGCGTGCCTGGTGGAGTAACGTTATGAAGACTAAGTGAGCAAAGCTAACTTGTCATAGTAGCGCAATTGCATTTGGTTTTCCAGTAAACCTGGATTTTTAAGGTATTTTTAAGGTATGTTTAAGCCATTGAACGCTGGAGCCCTCAAGGAGATTGATGGCACCAGTGAGTCTGACTTTGTTCTTCTCCCTGAGAAATACTTCAGGGAAAAGACAGAAGAGTGGTGCTCTGAAAATCTGAGTCTTCCTAGCCTGTTGGAAAATAAGTAGACCTTCATTATATTCTCATTACTCCAGCTCCCAGCTCAGAAAGGCAAAAAATAAAGGTCACTAGCTTTTACCATCTGTGCTAAAATGAGATGAAGGTAATAGAGAACTCCAAGATTTATTGCTTAGCAGCTGATTTGAGGCTTCAAGTAAGTAGTAAGACATATAATCCTATTTCAACAACTTTTTACTTTGTAAGGGCATGTTCCATAACCCACTGAATGTGATTGGAAAAATCAGAATTACTTTCATCAGGCACTGGATGGGGCTTTACAGGTTAATTGCAAAAACGAGTCTGAAATACTGACTTCTCAATGCGTTTGACCGAAGAAAAAGGATTTTTATCTGCGAACAGATTTTTTAAAAAATACATCCAAGGGTATGAGGGGAAATGATATTTGGATATTGTACCAGATGATTGCTGCCCAGGTATGATGTTTAACAAGATGAGCAGCTCCCCTCAGTCCATTTGGGAAACATAAGCTTCATTCAGCTGCCAAATGGCTGAAGATGGGAGAGTGAAAGCTGGGCAAGAGGCTGCTTCAGCTGACTTGAGAAATAATTTTCTCCTTAGCGTAGTTACAGTCAAAACCGAGCAGCATCAGACAGCTCCTCTTTTCCCTGACCAACGCTGAATACGCAAGTGCCTGGTGATGGCTTAATTGCTCATTAAAGAGAAATTTTTGATGAAACAGAAGAAAGTTGGAAGTTTTCTGAAAGTAAACGTAGTGCTAAAAAGGAGGCTGAAAAAAACCAATTACTTCAGTAGCCTGTCTTTACAAGCACCTTCAGACACAACATTCTGCTTTAGGTGTTCCTACTAAACAAGCAAATAAAGTCCCAATAGATTGTCAGCGGTATCAGTCTCCTTAAAATAGGTATTTGGTACCTAGGTGTCATCCTGCTTCAGACACCTTTCCACTGTTCAAGTCAGGCTGGCTCGTGGCAAGGTTTGTGTAACTGCTTAATTTGATTCATTAAAGAAGTTGACTTCGTGCATTCATTAGTGCCTTGCATGCTTGATGAGGCTTCCTGATGGCTTTGCAATTTGCTTTGCAGTTTCTCCCTTTTCTGTAGCAAACCTCTCCGAACAAACCAGCTAATGATCGGACCACACTGTGAAGGATATATGACACTTCTAACCATGTGCGCTATAGCATTCAGGTGATGGTGGTCTGCAGATACAAAAATCAGCTGTCTGAAGGTCGGTGTTTGGTGCTCCTGTGTGAGACACTTATCAGCTTTCGGCGAGATGGATAGCAAAGGTCAGTAGCTAAGCTCAGGGAGAGAAATGAGGTGACAGAACCTGATTGTGTCAGACACTTTGCAGCTGACTCAGCAAGGCCAGATGTGCAATCTTGAAATTAAATACTTTGAAGCTGAATTAATTGTCGTATGAACTTCATTTTTTTTTAATCAGGTGCCTGTTTTCATCTAACCGGGGGATGTTACTTCTCAGGAAGGATTTCATTAGCAGTGCCCCTCTGGCTCCATGTCTCTCCCCATCTCTTCCAGCTTTTCCTGTGAAAGACAAGGTGTAAAATACTGTGCTTTTAATATAGCCGAGTCCAGTATTTCAGAGCTTTCCCCAGTATTTTAACTATGCAAACTCATCCTTGTCAAGCAAAAGACTAAGCCTCACACTGCCACATTACTGAGTTGCTCAAAATGAGAGAAAATGATCAATAATGCCATAAAAATAGTGTGGGCAATGGTAATTTTAAAAGCAAAACGTGAATGAAGTGTAATCACCATGTGTGAATACCGCCATTATCCAACTAAATAAGCACAGCTGTTAGGAAATCTGTATTTTATTTCTAAGTGGGCTTGGCTTTCGGTGACCACTACATAGAGAGGGAGCAGCTGGGCTGTTAATACAAACCTCTGTCACCGGTGTCCAGTTTGTGCCACTGAGTATTTTGAATGTATTGTGGATGCAGCCCTGCCTCAAGCACGCTGATTAGGAAGATCTTTCTTGCAACGGTGGTGCTGCAGGCGCGGGCACCCTGCACCCATTTGTTGTTGGAGGCTTTGAACCATCGCTCATTAAAGCCGAGAGCAGCACTCTGCTGCCTTTTGGATCAGATTCCTTTTACAGCTAACTTTAACAATTCCTAGTCAAGACCGTTCTCATTTATGCATGTGTTTAAATTGCTTTCTTGTATCTGAAATTAAGTATTAAGCCTTGATAATGTATTAATTAGCTTTTTTTTTTAATGTACCTTTTAATTAAGTGAAGCCTGAAACGCAGCTTACATCTTTAAAATTCTAATCCTTTAAATCATTGTGAGTTTCATCCTAAGCTTACTGAAATCAATAGATAAACTTCTGTAGCTTTCCCAAGAGCTAAGTACCTGTAATTATAGCTGTAAGGTGAGGTTCCACGGTCTGGACCAAAACTTGTCGAGTTTTTTGCTTCTTGTTTCTTACTCTGTGCAAAGGGTATCGTTTCCTGCCTAAGCAGTAATGAGCAGGGTTCCGTGAGTATTGTGTACCTTTGATTTTATTTTTTTAATGGTCTCTACAGTGTTAACAATCGCTTGGGAATAAAATTCAGTCTTCCCATACTGGATTTATAGCTTGTTAAATGCAAGTGAACTTTCAGCTTAAGTGGCTGCAGCAATTTTGATCTCTGCAGCTCATCCATGTTCTGATGAGCTAACGCTCATCATCTTGTTAACAATATACGAGCGTATGAAATTCTTAACAAGTTAATTCCTCAGGCCTCTTTCCCAAAGAAATTAGTACAGACTTCCCACCTACACTGTTCAGATGAGATACTATCAGGTGTCATAGTAACAGCTTAGTGAATACCCTTTAATTCTTATTCATGAAGTAGTCTGACTTTAGCGGGAGGGATATATGCACATGAGAAGAAAGAATCTTGTCCTTAATCTGGGAATGGAGGAATCCCTGAAGATCAGCCTGCTGTATATATGTAAATAGCAGGGTAAACCTGCTCAGTCATGCAGACGTTCAGTGAACAGTTTTAATGCTCTTGTTTCAGTGGAAACAAGAAAATTTGATTTTCTAAAATTTTTTTTTTTGAGTCCTTAATGGTAGGATAGAAGTTACAACAAATTAAAAAAGTGGAGATTTGGAGAAGGAAAAAACAAACAGGCAAAAAAAGCCAGTCTAGTCTCCCCGAGTCGAACAGGGGATTGACTGCCTCTGTCAAAAAGTAAAAAGCAAAGTTTGGTTTAACACTGGAAGGGTTTTGGTCTGGGCAGCACGTACAGGGAGGGAGGCCTCTCCCTTTGGTTGCTGCAGGATTTCCAGCTAACCTTTAATACAGAGATTTAAGCAGGGAAGAAATCGAATATAATGAGCAGTTATCCAAGCATCAGTGAAGGCATGTTCCCAGGGATTTCTCCCTTGAGGCTGACAGGGTTTGACTCCAGTGCCCAGCGGGGCACTGGCTCTGGCTGAGGATTTCCCAGGAATGGGGGCATCCCCTGCTCTTTTACAGGCACCAAAGTTACCTTGCTGTACTTCACCAAGAGAAAGGCTTTTTCTCCTCCACCCAGTCCATCTGTTTCCCCGTTCTGGAGGAATTAAGTTCCCTGAGATCGTCAGTCGTCCATCAGATCTGTTAGTCCTGGGCAATGAACTCGAAGGGTTCGAGGGAGAGATGGATTCAGTGAGGTCCTCAGGACCTGAATGAGCCGTGGCTCCCTAACTGGGAGAAAAATCACCCAAAATCTAAGCTTGGCAGCAGGACTGGAAGCAGAAGATTCAGTGGTGTTCTCTGTGAAGTATAGCGCTTGAGGCCTGCCTCATTTTTTATACTTTTTCCCCCCTTCTTCCAGCAGCCTGATTTTCACAGTGTACCTCACCAAGTGTATAACTGATTTTGATGTGGAATTCACTCCTGTTTTGTAGCCTTGAAAGCTGTATTTGATGAGAAGAGCCTATTCCCGAAAGAAATTCATGATCATGAACAAAAAGCAAGGCAACTCTGTGAGCGAGTGTGCAGTGGAGGCAAGATAAAAAGAAAAAAAAAGCAGCAGGCAAAGCTGGAAGAAAAATAAACCTCCTGTTACAAAGGAAGGTGTGTATAAAGGATGCCGTATACAGAGAGAAAATGCTATTCGTTTTTACAGGGCACTCCCTTTTTTTCTTAGGGGCAACTTTTTCAGCAATTACTTGGGATTTTGTCCTCACACAGCTCTTAGGTCTTAACTAGGATCCCATCTCTGTAGCTTGTCCTGTGTTTTTCATCAAAGTAACTGAAATCGATGAGGTTATTTTTATGGGGGTTTTCTGTCTGTTTTGAATCATTTCTCTGACTGAAGTCCAGCTGAAGTTACTAGGCATTCAGATGTCCTTGGAGTGTTTTAAAATGCCATCGATCAAATCCAGGTCTGATTTAAACCACATTGTTTGGGTCCAGTGAAATTATTTGTCGGTTGTTTATCCTCTTCCAAATTTAAGGTTTTCTGTAAGAGTTTCCAGTTCTAACGCTAAAAAAGGAAATGCAAGTGTGAGGCCAGGCAAAAATCTGCTGTTTGCAGAGATTTTCTTCCTAAACATGTGCTGTCCCCAAGGTTTAACATTCATTAATTCAGATTAAGTAAGTATTGACCCTGAACTTGATCTCACACTTCTACCAGACATCCCTTTGTATCTGTGAAGCCATACAGAAATGACAATTAGCAGCTGAGCTGGATGCTTGATTAGGTTAGGTGGTGTCAAAACATTAATCATGGCAATCGTGACTCACTCTCCCTTGCACTAAAAAATGAAAAAAATGTTTTGTGTTTCTTCAGATATGAAAAAAACCCACTCAGTATTCTGACATTGTTTTACTCCAATCTCCTTTCTGAATCCGAAGGGCAAGAAATATCTGTAGACAATATAATTTCCTATATTTTCCAGCTTAATAACTGTTCTGGGTAAATTTTGGGAAAGTAATTGACTATTCAAGTGCTTGCCTAAACCGACATGTTTTAAGAGGTACTTTTTCAGAAAACTTGAGCCCTGATTCTTTCTCACTTGGGATCTTTGCTGTTCGCTAAGGAGCAAGGTCAGATTATAGGAAGAAAACAATGAGCTGGTTTCCAGCCTCAGATGGAGCTTCTGCTCAGGAAATACGGCTCTCTGCAGTATGTGGTCCAGTGTTTGTCTCATCATTTCCACTGGAAAATATTTTCTCACTAGAAAATGGACTTTATTCCAACCAATTTACATAACTTAGCAAAATAGTGTTAGTATATTGGCTCATCCTCCAGTTTAAGTCAATCTGCAAAATATTCTGTTGTGGAATAATTTGCACGTGCAATTTGCCAGACCAAATCCTGAAAAGATTTGAGGCATTAGTCCCACTGAATTCAGCAGGCCTGTTCAGGTTTTCGTATGCTTGTAAAAAAAAAAAAAACAAACCTCAAATACGTAGTTGTTTACAAGGTCAAAACTTGTTTTTTCCACTATCTTGTAAAATTCAAAGTAAATAAAATCTCCTCCTACAAGAACACAGTTGCATAGTAACAAAATAATGGGTAATATCAGGTGTGTGGTCAGTCAGTCAGAGCCATTTTAGCACCTAGCAGCATGGGTGTAAGAATCAGCAGACAACTTCATGAAGTAAAGCAAGCTGAGAAGAGTTGAGTAATTAAGGCAAAGACTGAACAATAGAACTTTCGTTTTTTGTTGCTCTTTTTAGTTTTGTTTTTCCAGAACCGTATCTTACATGTTCTGTCTGCTAATTTTTTACAGCTGTCCTGTATTATTGCCTTAATGACTTTAGGACCTCAATTACACGCATATTAGATGCTTAATGTTTTCTAAGGGGTGAAAAATTATGCTTGCTCTGAGAAACACTCTTTCTAATTTAGATAATTAAAATAAACAAAGAGCATAGTGAAATGAAACGAGTATGTATGTAGGTTTGTAAGTGGTATGGCAAAGATACAGGAAGGTCTTTAACTACGGGGTAGAAGGAGACAGGCTTTGGCTGACCACTGTACAGCCAGAGGGTGTGAAAAGGCAGAGATGATTATTATGAAGGGTGACAGAAAGATGTATCTGCCAGCACAGCGGGAGCAGAGGGGACTTTCCCTTTTGACTGCCTGATGCTCACATGAAACGTTTTCTTCTTCATATCAGTTAAACTTAATTTCAAACCTGAGGAGTTTCAAGCAGAGGCCAATTTTTAAAAATTGATCTGCTGTAGCGATGCCCTTTCTTGCCTCCCCGAAATGGAAAGCAATTGTTGCACATCTGCCCCAGATCAGAGCTGTGCAGGTCTGAGGTGCAAATGGGCGAGAGCTTTGCTTCTACCAGTGACTTAGGCTCGACTATTTCTGCCCTTGGGGCTTGAAATTAAATCTCTATACTCTTGAACAAAGAAGATTCCTGCCCTCCCACAGCACCTGCTTTTATTCCTAGGAGATGGCGACACTCTAAACTAGATGGACACTTTAAACTAGTGTCACCAGTATCTGCAGAAAAGCTTTTTTGGTCAATCCCAGAAGTTTCTAAAACAGCACCTGTGGCATTCTCTTCCTGTGAAGCTTGAGCAAGGTTGAATTTAAAAGGTGCAGAGTGACAATGAATGTTTGTGAAGCAGCCACGAATAATATTTTTGGTATAGATACAGCACACCCAGAATGGATAATACATTACCGAGTTCCAAGGTGCTTGTGACGACTCCTCTAAGTGACAAAAGCCTTATCTCAAACTCATCCAGATTAAAACCTTTCTAGATGTTCTGTCATGTATTTCCAGTGCTTTTAATGTCACAATAGTGCTCTGGTTTAGACTAGATTGCTTTTAGGCTAAAGCCATTTTGTTCACACGTGCCTGTTCAGCTAGTGATAGATTGAGGAAGTTCTTTGCATTTGCACAGTGTGCCCTGGGTAAAGGCTGGGCTGAACTGCAGCATCGCAGCCCCTGCGCTGACTACGGAAGATCAGAAGTTGCCACTGATTTCCTTTCCTTTGCTGTGGGAAGAAAGGAAAGGGGCAGGGGACAGCAGTTCCTCATGGAGCCACACAGGACAAGAATGTCCTGAACCCTGTGTAATATAATGGTTTCAAATACAGAGCTCTGAACTCTGTTTCAGAAGTGGCTGCAAGGTAAATAACACTGGCAGGGAAATTGAGATAAAGTGAGTATTTCTTAAGGTCTCGTCATCCCATTAAACTGAAATGTTGTTGCCTCCATTAATTTCTTACCGAAGGCAGCCCAGCTAACACTGCCCGGTTCGGGACAGCAGCCTCTTGGTACAAAGCTGCCACTCGCCTGTTCTGGACCTTGGTGCATTAATCAAACTGTTTTTCGTTATAAGCTTATCCGTATCCTTATTTTAGTCTTTATTTTTCAAGGCAAACCTACTTTAAATCCAAACGGTGGCCACATGTGATATCATTTTCCAGGCAGTCGTACATGTTAATCCTTTAAACAGCTTTTTGGAACAGTTAATGTATTAGTGATGGCTATTCACATGAGACAGCGTTGCAACAGTAGTTAGTGACAGCTATTAATAGAAGATAGTTAAATATTTTAAATTGTGTTTGGAATTACCGCTGCCTAAACCCAGGTTACTTTTGCTTAGGCTTTGAGGAGCGGAGCCTCATCTCTTCTCCCAGAAGACCCATAAGTTCACTATTGATCTCAACAGAAGCTGTTTTGGAAAACTTGACTGAATTAAATATATATTTATCTCTGAGACTTAACATGTTTGGGCACTGATCCAAAAGCCCATTAAAGTGAATGGGAAGAGTCCCATTGGATTTATTCCTTTTCAGATGATGCCTTCAGGACACTGCAGGTGATAAACAGGGTTACGGGTTTGGTGGAGGATTCTCAAAAGACCTGAAGTGAGATGCTTTTAAAATCCCTGCCTTCAGCCCCCTAACGTGATGGAAGTCTATACTCTAGGCTAACACATGAAAGATTTCCTATTTCTTTGTTTAGTGCTTGTCCAGTGATACAGAAGATTCCCATAAAAGAAAACAAATATGCGGTGGCAGTTCTTGGAATGGAGGAGAAGGGTGCGAGTGTTTTGGTGATCCCTTTGAAAAGTACTTCTAAGTCAGTACCTGAAACTAGCATTTCTAAAGCAAAGTTTGGCATAAGCTTCCAAGCTTCAGTGAAAAAAATCTTATTCTTTAAATGTCACTTAAGGTCAGATTTATACCAGTGCCTTTAGTCATCTTGACTTAAAAATACTGGATGGAGGCACTATGTAACTGAAAATCCAGGTTCCTGCCTGCCACAAGAACCACTCTCTACTTGCAAGAGAGTATTTTGCAATAATTACAATAACATACAGGCTTGGGATTGTGTGTAAGGGTGAGACAACATTTCTGTACGTAGCATCCGCTGCTCAAATCAGGGAAACAAGTCAATCATCAAACTTGTTTCTCAGGAGGGAAGAAACCCTCTCTTATTTATGAAACAATTTTCACTATGTCCGTGAGCTGGGCATTCAAAGGAATATACTACCTTAAGCCAAATGATACTTGTAAGAAAGCCATAAATATGAATTTTAACTTTCACTTACATGGAATTTCGTGTGATTAGGTCTGACATCCATTCAGATACAGAAGTTTACTTTGGAAGGCTGATATACACAAAGTCCTGTTACAGATCAGAGAAAACACTCCCAAAAGATGGAAATGAGCTCCTTACATGTGAGCTAAAGACACTGAGCAATAAAACTTCAGAAAAGTCAGCACTGTTTTATCTAATTTTCTCAGACAAGTGTAGTACTTTGAAGATAAGTCACTTTCCTGGTTTCAATAATTTAATTGGTTTCAATCATTCGGAGGGGGAAACGTGCAATAAACCATGCTATAATGACAAGTGCTTAATACCAAAGCTCTGTTCTCATTGTTACTGCGATGTCCCTGGCTTGGAGACTAGCTCCATCCCCGCGATGCCAAGCACTCCGCAGCTGGCAGCGGATCTCCATCAGGCTCTTCACCCTTTTTGGTGCTGCTCTGGTTCTTGAAATGGGGCAGTGGGGAGGGACAAGCACTTCAAACAAGCTTTGAGATGATGGTGAGTATCTCCTGATCCGCTGTTCTCTATACTGTGTAACAAAGGTATAGGTCCCCCTCTGCTACTGGCGTCAATTGGAGTAGGTTATTATTGTGAAGTGTTTTTCACCTGGTAACAACCACAAATCAATGTAGCAAATAACTCTAAAAGAAATTGATTCCTTTAACAGTATGGTGAAGTTACCTGTCAAAAGGATCATCTCTGACTTTCAGAGACATGCTGATTGTGTTGACACCTCTGTTGAATACACTGTTAAACAAACCCAAAAGCATCTGGAATCAAATACACATTGTCTACAGCTTGATCCTACATCTTGGGAGAAGTTTTGTCATTTCCTTCGATACAGGCAAAATCAACTCCTTCAGCTCCAGCCCTGCTGACGGTGGGACCGGGCAGGCGATGGCTGGAGAAGACCTTGGTCCTTGAGCGCTGGGCTGCATTTGTGCCATTCCAGCCTGCACAGGGAGGCTGCAGCCACCCCCAACGTCTCTAAGAACTTGGTCCCCAGGACAGGTTTGTGGCCATGCATGCACAGTTACGCTTTGACACCCGGTGTTACTATGTGTACAAACTTTACCCATGACCTCCTCGCTAACATTAGAGGGAGCATGAAACATTACTATTACAAGACATTGCTGGTGTCAGATTCTGGTCCTGTGCCAGAAAGTGGCTGTAGCTCCATTTTCTTCTCAGCCTTCCCTAATGAGTATTTGCAACTGTCTCGTTTCAGAAAAGTACGACAGACAATGAAAGATTAAAAAAAATACTTCAAAAGGCAATTCTACAGTTTTTATTAATACTTCTTAAATGTGTGCAACCAGCATGGAAGTAATGAATTCATGTTTTTAAAAGCAGGCATATTTGCATCTCAAAACTTAGAAAGGCAGTAAGTCTATTTTAATTACTTTTTATCTTTCTAATACAATCTTAACAAGTACAGCCACTGATTTGCACTTAGAATAAAAAGCCTGCAGCGTATTTAATGCTGCTTTGAACCACTGTTTCCTACCAGAGCCATTCCTAGACTTTCAAAAAATTTAACTTACCAAGAAGAACCTGGCTTTTATCGTGTATTCATCAACCAAAGGTCTATTCATTCAGGTAAGTGATTACTAGCTATTACAATTTGTTTCCCTCACCATTAGAAATACGTAAACAGACATATTGCATCAAACACCATCTCTGACTGCTGCCAAGTGTCCTGGAGTCAGTCACTGGCAGAAAGGTCTCTTTTCAGGCTGCCTGTTCATACAACGTGGTACAAGCAGAGCACTGACAGTGGGTGGCCGCAACACTAAACGAATTTCATATCCTGCAAAGGTCATAAAAACAACACCATCGGAAGAACAGAGGAAGATGAGTAAGGAACTTAAGAGAGGATAAAATAGGCTGTAATAAACTGAATGACTGATTGACTGGCATAAAGCAGTTTAGCTGTAATGCTGGTGACATCAGTAGAGATGCTTTGGAACTGCGGTCGATTCAGGCTTCAAAAATATTAGAATCAAATATATAGTCAATAAGTTGAAGATTTCAAAATATGAGTACTCTCAAGAATGACAGCAAAAGCACACATGTGAGTTAAAAATCACCTGTATCTCTTAATGTGCTACCCACACCAAAAAGCAATCAGTCAAACACTTTATATTTTCAGCTCCTGGCATGAGTTTATTGGAGGACCAAAAGATCTCATTGGTACGCTATCTTTAAATTGCTTTTTTTCACATTTTCATTTTTAAATGTGTTTTATTCAGCATTACCCTTTGAAGAAACTCATCAGGTTAACAGACAGATTTGCCATGCTTATGCTGTGCGGTGTTTTAATTTTTTTGAGTAGTCCCTGAGCCTGTTTGTGATGTTAAGTGCATTTTAGGGGCGGAATGAACTTGGTTGTAAATCACTGCACATGTCTGAGTTGCAGAGGGATAGATTAGGTCTTAATGCTGCAGGGGTGGCTTCATTTTATGTTCCACTCCACATAAGCAGGGTCGATAGCAGCTTCAGTAGCCATCAGATTGTATTTATAGGAGGGCTCTGAGTGGGGAGCAGGATAGGAAGCATTATCATGTCTGTCTTTCTGTTGTGCTGCTCATCTTGAGGGTCAGATCTGGGGGGCTTTTAGCCGGAGGTGTGTTGGTATGCAGGCAGAGATACACAAAAGACCAAAGGGGGAAAAAGAGCTTTGCTACCATGTCCTTTTTACACGCTCTTCAGCCTTTGTTACTTCACCTGTATCTGCAGGTAGCTTCCACCTGCTGTGGTTTGCCATAAAGTGACAAGGCGTCCTCTTCTGTGTGAACTTGAGAAGGATGTTGCCAGTTTTCACAGACATCTAATTTCCTTACCTATCACCTTTACAAAGATTGCACTAACAGGCTGTTTGGAAGGGGAGATTATCAGTGATCTCTCTCAACCTTCTGTTTCATTACAGCAGACCTCCAGGCGTAAAGGCAACATTCAGAACATTGCAACTCATTCACAGAGCAGCATCGGTGGTACCTACCGTGAGTTTCAGGGGATTATGGATGCGGTTTTGTGTGGGTGGCTAACAGTGCCGTTACACAGCTGCTTCAAGTTGTTCAAACGAAGATGATGCTAATGTTTGTTTTGGGGGTGAGGAATTCTCCCCACTCCAGGCGCTTTTGTCTGTCACACCATCAAAAAAAAAAAAAAAAAAAAAAAAAGATTTACATCTAATTTTGCCAATGTCCTCTACCTTCAAGAAGTCTTCGTCATGAAAGAAATGTATTGCCATAGCAACGAGGAATTTTTCAGATGGCTATAAAACTGGTGAATTTCCAAGACAGAAAAGCTTGCTCAGAGCCCAGAAGTACCTGGATAGAAAACAAAACAGATGGTAAATTCTCTACAGCTTTTGCAGAATCATTTTTTGCCAGTAGTCTCCACTTTCCCCTATGTCCTAAATGTTTGTTTTACAATGAATTTGTGATGCATGACAGACTCAAGACTTTGCTCAGTGGAACTGGAAGTCAGCACCACCATAGCCTGTTCACATGAACAGCTAATCTGTAAAGGACAGGAAAGCTGCTAAGCTGCTCTGAAAACATCCGTGATCTTCTTTAGATTCTCAGCCATCAGAAGCATTTCTTAATACTGTTATACAGAATGATATTTCCTAAAGCTTAAGGAGTTGTGATATTGGGTACTCACCAAGCAAATGCCCCTGTCTTGTAAATGACTTCTAACGATGCACCTGGCCGTCACTGCAACCTGGTATTTGACTCTTAGCAGGGAAATTGTCTTTGACTATATATAAAAGGGTTTTAAACTCTGAAGGATGGTGTGCTACTAACACAAAAGTAATAATCTACTTCTGCAAAAGGATACGTACTGCCATGTATCACAGATTCTTGCCATGAACACAAATTACTTTCACGCATATCAACACTTTGGCTCGCACAAACAAATTTTTCCTTCTGATAGGAGTGACGGACCCCTGCAGACAGACTCCATGTGGTACCTACTTTTAGAGTTTGATCTTATTCAAAAGATAATGGCTGATGCTGGTGCAATTTTTTCATAGGAAATGTTTGCAAATTGTGTTACAACTCTTCTTCCGGGCAAATAATAGTTAAAAATAATCATTCTGAGTGCAGACTGTGCTCTGGTTAGGCTTGTTCTGGTGAGTTGTGAAGCAGTGTCAGCACAGAGTCTGCTCATAAGCAGCTTTAGTAGGAAAGAGCTCTCCCTCACTGAAGTTTCAATGTGGCATTTTTCCCAGAGAATGAAAACTGGTATTTTAATATAAATAGGATTCTCCACATATATCAAGACTTCGCTATTACCTTATCATAAATTACTAGACATACCTTTTTGCCTTTATTCTAGCCATTTTTCTGACAATCACGAGAAGTATCAGATTTTGCAACAGCCACAAAAGGGGAGTCCAGCTTCATCTTAACACTTCTGCATAAGGTACAGCTGTAGAAGCGATAGAAAAAATGTGTTATAGTTCAGCTGATTTGAGACTGGCTTATGGAAATTCAGGAGGAAGAAGCAGAAATAAGTCTTCAGTTAAATAATATATTTTTGGTATTGTACTTTCGTTATCTTTTGTTGTTTTTCACAATGTAAAAATTGAAGGCTTAACATAAAAAAAGTTATGAGGATGTTCATGGTATCAAGCTCTTATCTTGCTTCTCAGTTTAATAGGAATTTTTCCACTGGTTTTGGCAAGCAGAAGATCTGGTTCCTCCTGGCCTCTTTGGCACCCATCCCACTGGAGGGATGCTGCTGAACCCCTGCTCTGGGCATACCGAGAGCCCTGCTTGCTTGACTTCTGAATATTGCAGGCTGGGAGCAAAGAATTGGAGGAGTCCTTCACTGCACAGAACCAGTAAACCCAGGACTGCTGGGCCCTGACAGTTGGCACTGCTTTTGTGTTACACCTTGGGAATGTTAATTTGGTTTTTAAGTTAATTTCTGCACTAGTTTTCTGGTCCTTAAGCTGCTTGTCAACTTGTTAAGCAGAAAAAGTGATTTACTACATCTAGCAAGGATGCTAAGAGGGAATTGGAGATAACCTGACTTTATTTTTATGATGGAGTTTGCCAGCATCGAATTTTAATTCAGAACCATCACATTTTCAGTGGTAAACCACTGCTGATGAGCATATCCATTGTCACGTAAATGGGTCATTTTTAAGTCTTCCATTTGTCAAATGTCTACAGGGGAAGTAATAACTACAGCTAAAAGAGAATATAGTCACAATATGCCCTGTGCATAGGTTTTAAGACAAAATGCCATGTCTCGAGTGGAAGAAGTTAAAACTATATGCTATTTCAAGCCCGTTCCTATCAATGATTATTTGTGCTATGTCCTTAAAGAAAATGCATGTTACACAGCATCCATATAAAGACTGAGGCAGGTTTTCCCCTTAGAATTTTTGGTTCTCTTCAACTTGTGATTTGATAAAGCATTTACTAAGATGTGCCACTGGTCTTTGCTGCACAGTGAACTACAAAGCACGAGCGATGGGACAGTGGCCTGTGCTACCAGATTCTGAGTCTTGACCGTGCTTCCAACTTGCCAGAGAGAAATGCAGCCTGTTCTTCATGACCCAAAGGTAGATTTTGGGTAGTTGATTTTAAAAAGGCAAAAATAAAAGTTATTTCTTCATTCAGTAGAGAAAGTGACTTTCTCTTAACAAAGAACAAGCCATAGATTCCTATTTTAGAATACAGCAGAAGCCTATTAGGTTATTTATTGTATCAGTTTTAACCCATCTTCAGCTTCTCTTCCTTCTCACAGCAGTCCTTCTGCCAAGATTTTTCACTGTCTCTGAATAAAATGAAGCATTAAAACAAACAAGGATTTATACTGGAATATTTTTCAGAAAGAATCCTAATTTCTTATCCCAGCTTTCCTTGTTCTTCATCCAGAGACAGTTCAGTCCCTTACAGCTACTGCAGGAGTGCTTGGCACTGCTGAACTGGGGAATAGCAATCACTTTTCATTTCTTCGTTTCATTACTGTAAGGCAGCATTTTTGGGATTTTATTACAGTACCATATGATGGCAATCAGGAAATGGGTGCTAAGGGGGAGACAAGAAATTCCCCACACTCTTTCACACTACCATTTTTAACAATATGCCTTTAATGAAAAAAAAGTCTACCATTTTTATGATGTGAAAACTAACATACTTCTTAGACTATGAGTTTGAATCAATGGCAGATTATTTGTAGGATATGCAAATGGATGCCATAAAAAGAAGATAAATTCCTGTTTTTGATGATTACACAGGTTTTTTTATTTGAATATCTTCAGAAATGAATTATGGAGATTCTCAGATAATGACAGGCATTTAGAGAATTATGTAGGTCTCTGAAAGCAAGGAGCTCTACGAAGAATGTAGGATCAGTAATTGTACCTTAAGTAGTAGCTCTCTATTGAACAAATGCTGAATAAGCCTCAACATGTAGACAAAAGCAGTTAACTTTGTATCAGCTCGAGAGATGTGCAATAGTAGTTTGACCATAATACACATTATGTGTTTAGATTTTTGATGTTCAAGTAATAAGTGCAGGTAAGTTCAGCTTAACTGGTAAGGAAGATGAGATTGTTAATGTTCTGTGACATTACATTTCACTATGGTATCTTCTAATGCCAAGGACATTTAGTAACTGACGAAAAAACAACGTTCACAGTAATGATTAGCATTAAGTAAATTTTCCTTTCCTTTGATTGTGTAGGCTTCATGCGTTATTGGGAATGCTGAAAAATATCACAAAGTGGAAAAGATGTGCAATAATCACGTAAAAGAATAAGGTGTAATTTTCTGAACTTACAATCTTGTTCCTAAGTACCAGTTCTAGTCATTAAGTGTTACAAAAATGAGAGAGAAAACTTAAATTTCAGAATAAAAAATCTGTTTCTCTAGCAGCTTATTCTTTGCCCATGCATTAATTGTCTGTTTATCTTAATAAAACTATCACGGAGATGTATTTGAAATCCAGATTGATTAATTCATGCACACTGTGACTTGATATCTAATTCTTTCTTTTGTCAGCTTGCTGGAATTGGAAGAAAATGTCTGATCTTATTCCTCTGCTGGAATGATTTTTACATGAATTTTCCAACAGTGAGATCTGCCCTTGTATTTACTTGCAGGACTAATGTTTTAGCCTGCAACTCTGGCATGCCAGCAGATATGATTAATTTCTATTGCTTTTGGGGGCAAAAAAGGACTCCAGTGAAGTTGTTCTACAGTGAAGCTTTTTCCCCCCTTTTTTTTTTTCTTCTTTTGTTTTTACTACAACATCTGTTTTGTGCTTACTTGTTTATTTGTTGAATGTTTTTAGACACAACTTGAATCTTTTTCTTCTTTATTTGTGGTATTGTCAGCAATTTCCTGATACATATTCTGTCTTGTCTTTCCTCGGTAATGATCCAATAACTAGACTGCAATATTTACTTTATAAAGACATCCTTGTTTATAGCCAAATACCTCGCATATGCTAATTGCTTCATCTAAAATTCCGGTGGAGTCATGACCAAGGTTGTAATTTTAACAGAGATGTAGCTAGCAGCCAACACCTATATTGTAGCAGCCACACCCTTATGTAGTTATGAGACAGTAAGTACTTTGGATTCTACTAGGATTTTATTTGGAGAGCGGGCTTCTTTGTAGGGTACCAGTGCTTACCATGATTACATGCAATTACAGCATTTTGTAAATAGTTTTCTGTGAAAAGCACAGCAAGAAATCTATGTGGTAAAGATCTCTGGCGTCCCTAGCAGTATTCAGGCAGAAGTGAGACACCCGAGTCCAAAATCACAATGCAAACCCATGGAGAGTAGATCGTTGATACCGAGACTAAAGTTCCCGAAGCATCACAGTTCAGTTTCTGCTCAGAGGTGTCCCAGCTGATTAGCTTGCTGTTCACAATCGCCTAACAGAACTGGGACCCAAACCCCATCTCTTTTTGAAGTTCATCGGTGTAATCTCATATTCATTATCAGAGCCAAGGATATTTCTATCTAAATTGCTAATTATGCAAAGGAGGGTCTGCTGGGAGGTCAAAAAATGTTCATTTGAGACCTCTTTGATTGAGATGATGAAGGGACAAAGTTTCCTCCTTTTTAGGAGGGATATGGAGCAGAGTACTTCAGAGGTGGATATATTTGCAGTTGCAGTTCTTAAAATGAGAACAAGAAAAAAATTCTCACATAGAATGAAAGAATTTGCACAATCACTGCTTTAGATCAGCTTCCGGAGACACTTTCCTCTCCCATCCATTGTGCACTGCCTTTAGACAGCTTATCTAGAGACACAGATACCGCTCTAGCGATCCCTAAAGGGAGCTAAGCAGATCTGTTATTAAATTGTTGGAGAAATCTTTCCAAAGTTTGCATCTTGCAAACTTGTCCCGAACTAATAAAAATAATTACTCCAGACTTTCTGAATGCTGAAGGCCTGCTGCAAACAATTCAAGAATTAATTACAGAACTGGAAAAGTTGCAAAGATCTTTTATAATGGAAAGTTTCCCAGCACTTAAACACTGGAATCAAGGGAGTTCTTTTTTTAACATAACAAAGACTTTGATGATGCACAAATCGGTGTTTTTCCATCATCTTTTCTGACCCACTTAGCACTGAATTCAATGTCAATGACTCCAGCAACGTTTGTCTGTTGATCACAGTGCTTTCTGTACAGCTTATTAAAAGTTATTCAGCAACTCAGAAATGATAGCAATATGAAGGTGCTTGTAAGAGCTGATACCCCTACAAGCCCAGAAAAATAGGATATGAGCTTTTGATTTTTCTTATTTCGATAGGCCATTGCAGTGGTTTAGCAATGGAAGGATTTTAATAGGAGCAGACCAAACCACCTTATCACATTTTGCATGTAGTCTACTAAATATATAGGAGCTGGAACAAATGAACAGTAGAAGTCTAGTGAAAGTTGGCAAGACTACAGTCTTGCAAAGCCTAGCAAAACCAAAACTGCAAACTTTTGCTAGATGGAATTATTTTAATGATTATATTAAAAGCTGCCTTCTCTTGAGAAGCATCTCTCTCTCTTTCCCCTACAGATGTGCTAAATAAGCAGTATTTCCTCATATATTTAAGCAATTTCAGGGAAAGTTCTTTAAAAGATGGTATGTTGCCATTCTGGCTGTAAAACTTGAATGTGATCTGCAATCCTTTTTGTGTCTTATTCTTTCATTTTTTATATACTTGTGAAATAGCTGAACTATTTCTAGCAGGGCTGTGAGAAATAATTTGGTATTGCAGTTAAGGCTAATCATTATTCACGTATTAACTGCCCCTTTACTCTTTCTCGTATTGAATTTTTGAAGAAAATATTGATAATGACATAGAAATACCTCGGCAAGGCTTTGAAGAAGCTCTACAAAGCTATTACAGAAATAAATTGCAAAACTGAGGTGCACTCACTAACCATATCAAGTGAATATCAATATATAAAGTTCAGCGGAGGATTTCTTAGCTTCAGTCTTTCTAGGAAGTTCATGCACGTTATTGTAAACAAAAATAATCTTAGACATACTAAGACGTACTATCTCCTGATGCCTGCTTTTTTCTCATTCCAGAACAGAGAAAAACTGAGATGCTGCAGTTGTGAAATTTGAAGGAAAAGGTTATTGACCACTTCAAACATCAGAATTGTTCAGTTCAGTTTAGGTAAATGCTGCCTCAAGACAGCTAAGACCTATATGAGACCTTTATTAATGGTAAGTCATGAAAAGGCAGCAACAGTCTTACAAATGGCTCTGTGAAAAGCAGCATTGAGAGACTTTGGATATCAGATAAGAAAAGCAGTGCTGTGGATCTGAGGAAGGGAAGAATGGGTGCAAGGTGAGTTTGGGCTCCCAGCTATATAACCGTGGGCATTAAAAAATGTGTTATTATAGATCAGTACCTGGGGGGGGGGGGAAGAAGGAGCAAACCAAATTCAGCCTATCCTTTTGTAAAAACCCAACTGCCAATTCCCTGTCTACCCAAAAAAAAAATGCTGTCCATCTGTTTGAATACAGTACTGACATGGTAATCTTTGGCCTCGATGGCTACATCTCATGATGCACACACCTGGAAAAAGCCATTGCTGGCACTAAACCGGACAGCAAGCCCCTCTCAACAATGGACAGCACCGCGCTTATCTCACCATCCTGCTTTTCGCACCAGCTCTACTGGAAAACCTGCAAGAAAAGGCCTTTTGTATCCGTGCTCCTCAGAGGGTCCACTTTCAGTTACGATGGTGAAGCTTTTGAGCAAACGGGAAGGATCATCCTGGACAGAGGTGGAAATTTCAAAGGGCTAAAGAGTGGAAGGTCTCAAGGCAAGGCTTGCCACCTGGCCTCACCCTGTGATCAGTAACTCTCTCTTGCTTCTCCACTGTAACATCTGCACATGAACAAGAAGTTAGGTTTTCTCTTTCCTACAGTTTGGGAAAAAGTGCCATTTCTTTTTTTAATATTTGAATACACCTGAATGCTTTAATACCCTTTCACATGAAAAGCAAAGACTGTCTAAACAAACGAATGGTTAGACAAAGGAAAACAGTTGTGTTGTCTTTGGCTATGAAACAGCAACTACATCATTAAGTCTTTATAATTTCTTAAGCCATTTTAGTACATCTATAACTTCATTTGCCTTGCACAGACACTAGCAAAGCTGCTGTTTTCTTTCTTCTGATCTTTTATTTTCTTTTCTTAGGGCTTTGCCATGAAAGCCACTTTAATCTTTGTAGATAAATCTTCAGGTTTTTGATTTTTTTTTCCCTCTTAAGACTTCAGCTGTCTTAAGTCTTTCCATTTCATCATGTTTAAATATTTTAGACAATTTGAAGCCCTATTTTTAAATGGATATGATTAAGATTAGGCTCTAATAAGTGCTAATCTTTCCCTCCAACCAGGGAGATAAAGCCTGTCTTAAACCTGAATGGCTTAAGACAAGTTCATTTTTTTTATCTTTACAAAGTGAACAAATAAAACACTATCCAGCAGCCGTATTCACTGGGAGCACTGAAGATAATCCCTTCCATTTATTACTGCAAAGTGCTTTTCTTTGTAGGTATCAGCCTGCTTTACCTTCAGATGTGTAGGCTGCAGATTATAGAGCTGCCTGAAACTTGGTAATGAAACCTGGAATTCACTTGGTCTCACAAAAAACTTGAAACTTGGCTCCATTTTTTGATACTTTTGGTTGAATTTGGGTGAAGTGGGGCCAATAAAGGCAGTAGTGCTTTTTATTAGAGGCATTTGTAAGCACAAATTAATTACCTAGCCTTCACACCACTCCTCAAGGTGAACAGCATCTCTTTTTGTCAGGCAAACTGTGATGCTCTGATGTGCATTCCTCTGTGCACAGTTTTGAGTTCATTTCTGCACATGCCTAGCTGAGCCCAAGGCTGTGCCCATGGTTTTTAATCAAACAAGGAGCTCTGGCTGAGCAAGGAAATCCCTGTTTATAAAGAATGCTAAAAAATTATTGCACATGACAATGTAGCCGTGGAGTTCTGGGAAGTGTGGAGGACAATTCTGACAGGAAACCAAACTTGTAATAGACTTTGATCTCATTCATTTACAGAATGATGGGCTGAAACACTGGAGTATTTTATGACACTGAGCACGAGCTTCAGCTCACTGACCACAAGGGTCAAGTAATCGTGGATAACTGGAGGTTTTCCACCACCATCTTCTTTGAACATGCTTCCTGCTTGGGTTAGTCTTAACCAGCCCTCTCCTATCAAGCAAAGGGGATTATGCTGCTCAAGGGCTGGCCTACATTTAAATAGCTTTAATACTTCAGACCATCTTAAATGGGATCTGATGTAACTAAAAGCATAACATGCTTCGCAGCTGATTAATTGGTAGCTTTCATTCCAGACATGTATCTGCAGCCAAAAATGGTGGAGGAGGAGGGAAAACAAGGTTCTTGTATGACAAAAGGGAGCAAATAATTCACAACTAATAACCAATGCAGTCTCCTCTTGAAGACTAAAAATACCCTGCTTTTATTGAAAGTGTATTAGTAGTGCATGGTCAGGTAAGTAAATTGACGTTACTTCCATTTCTTGCCTGGTCATAAGAACAAGCTGTTCCAGAGCAAATTTGAAGTTCATTTCCTGCAAATATGGGTTTATGAGATTTTAGAAAGTGGAATTTGAAGTGATGAATATTTGTGAAAAAGGAACAAAGGCAGCCTGAGAAAAAAACAGAATTATACTTTCTGTTCCTTCTTCATTTTCAGTATTAACATAACTCACAGCTCTCTGACCTCAGGAAGCCTGAAATCTTGGGTCTGGGACCGCACCTTCCCAGGAGGCAGTGTCCCCCAGCTGTCAGGCTCCGCTGCAGGCACACTAGTGCTACAGCCCAGCACAGCTGCAGGCAGGATGGGCAGAGTGACTTTTCTGAAGACTTTTCTCACTGCCTTTGGCAGCTTTCCCTGGCAGCCCACCCCTCTGGACTGGCATGCAGCCGCACTCAGCAGCTCCTGTCCTCTGTGAATGGCAGGAGGCTGGTGAGAGTAAAATTGGCCAAATCTAGCCTGAAGGCCACAAACTGTATAACAGCCATCTATCTCAATGGCTGAGCCTAATGATATGGAAATGCGGCCGGGGAAGGTGATGCAGGGAGCTGGCTAGGAATGGCCAAATGCCTGGTTTTCATCTAGCTGTAAAGTGCCTGGCACTGAACTCAGCAGACCCCTTACCTCCCCATGCATCTTTCAGCTCCGCATCTTTCACCTCTGCAATGAGCAGGCTAAGTCCTATGTACCTGACCTAAAATTAAAATGGAAACCCACTTAAAAACATCTTCGGAGTTTCAGAGTTTCTAAGTCCTGATACAGTAAAAGCTGCTTCCAATTACTCCACAAGAGGAATAAATAGCCCTTTATTTTGTTTGAAACTGAAGCTTGAAACAAATTTAAAGGATTGCAAATCAAAGCAGCAACGTGGGTTGGTACAAAACCCTGAATGTCAGTCGGTAAGGTTCTTGCCTCTGTGCCCAGGTGTTCCTTCTAACTGTAGCTTTAAACACAGAGTTTAAAAAACAGTTTAAAAATATTTTAATATGGACTGAATAGACAAAACCCAAAAAATTAACAGAACAGGTTTCCCTTGTTGTCAAGAGCAGTATGAGAAGAGAGGTAGATAATGGCTACAGGAATAGCCTTAAGAAGCAGAGAGGGTTTATAACTTATAGCACAACTCCACCAGCTGGATTTTAGTTGAATTTCAGTTGGTTTTTTCCTTATAAACTATATTGACTTTCAAGAGAAGTGACTCCGGGAGAAATCAGGCATGTACTTTTTTATTCTGTGTGATCTACATTTGTGAAAGTTTATTGCAAAAATATGAAATTAATGGGTATGAAAATCAAATCTAAGTAAATGGAACAAACCCAGAACTGAACACCAAAGAAAACATAAAATGGCTGAAACTTAAATAATCTAATTATAAATACGGTGACGTACAGAATGCCAGCATCAAATTCTGCATTACTTCATCTCCCATGTATGTAAATCTAATGGTCCAAACCTCACAGAAAACAGGCTTTTGACACTCTTCCAGTTAAAGTACTGAGATCCAAAGCTCACAAAGTCAGTGTGAATCATTTAAGTTTTGGAAGCTGAATGCCAGTTTTTTCTGCAGAAAATTATCTTACATATAAACAAAAAAGAAAGTCTTGCATTTTTCCTAGCGGAATCTTTGTAGTTAGAAGTAGTCTTGAGTGTTGTAACAATGATTAGGACATAATTTACCTAAAATAACATACTACTTTTACATTCTTTAAAGATAATAGGTAAATATCCCATATGCAATGCCTTTCAGTAAGGCATTATTGTAGAATATGTGATATGAAGAACTGTATTTATGTGGCTGCCAACAACATGGTTTTCCTACAGGAAATAAGATGTTTAAATGCTACAAAACAATACTCCAAATAAGGTCCAGAATACACATAGGCTGTTGCTGATGGCACAGTTACACCGTGGATGCTGCTCTGCTCTATCACAACACAGACGGGACAAAAGGATGGAGACACCTTCCAGAAGGATGGGATTTAGGATGATACAGCCTCCTCTGTATTCAGCTACTGGTTGTTTTTAAAGGTGAGGCTCATGTAAACCTCTTACAAACCTAGTATTTTTTTCCTGATGCTTACATCACTTTTTATTCGGAACTACTCGTTTATTGTCAGGTAAGGAGCCTAAGCTGGCTCCAGTTTGCATGATCTTTGGAATTATTTCGTTAAAACAGGTAATAATTTATTTTTGGTCGAACAGAAAACAACTCCGAATTTGTTTCAAAGAAGAGAGCATTAGGACACATTTTTAGAGTCATACACATTATGCAAAATGCAGTTCCTTCAAAAGATCAAAAAATCCATATGTGTTTCCACAGGCTCTCAACACAAATTGCCTGTCAGGGTAAAATCTTGAAAACTGTACTGTAACCAGGATGATGAAGGAAAATTACTGCCAGACAGATTATATAGTCAAGAAAAAACGGTGTAAATTATTTTGTGCCTCCTAGCTTGAATACATATGGGACAAATGCAAATTTTCCAAATGAAATACAGCTTAGAGTGCATAAATTTCAAACAGATAATAGTTTGCACTTATTAAAGCTTGGCTTGGATCATAAACAGAGTGCTTTTTCCTGAAATCCCAGCTTTTCTATAAAGACTGTTTTGTCCCCTGAAGGAGCATCAGTTATAAATAATGGTCTAGCCACCAAAATTGGAAGGACTAGACTCAAAGCAAATAAACCAAAAAAATATGATTGAACAAAAAAATATTATCCTGCCACATACTCTAGGTATCCTTTGAGGGTACAGCATGGGAGGTACTGCTTATTGGCAGATACATAAATACCTGGGCTGGAATAGCCAAGAAGCGATGCACAGATCTACAACTGCACTTATTCACAGGGTGGGCACGGATAGAGCTTTTCTGAAAATTAAATGTCATAAGGAAGCTCTGTACCTCTCTGGGTCCTAAGCATTAACTAAATGTTAGCATTAGCAGTGGATAATGGGATAACTTGTATGAAAAGCTATTCAAAACCTCCTTGCACTCAGCTAGGTCTAGTTTTAGCTGCTTAAAACATGGCACTAAATCACTAGGAAGTGTATATTGGTTCCTCCAGAGACAAATTTCTGAATAAACACTAAGTTAAATGAAAACATAGAAAAACCCAGACACAAAGGCATGTTTTGAATCATAGAATCATTTAGGTTGGGAAAGACCTTTGAGATCATCAAACTCGCGTGTTAACACTGCCAAGCCCACCACTAAGCCATGTCCCTAAGGACCACATCAACGTGTTTTTTAAACACCTCCAGGGATGGCGATTCCACCACCTCCCTGGGCAGCCTGTGCCAATGCTTGACCACCCTTTCCATGAAGAAATGTTTCCTCATATCCAATCTAAACCTCCCCTGGTGCAACTTGAGGCTGTTTCCTCTGGTCCTGTTGCTAGTTATCTGGGAGAAGATACTGACCCCCACCTGCCTACGGCCTCCTTCCAGGCAGCTGCAGAGAGCGGTAAGATCCCCCCCAGCCCCTTTTCTGCAGGCTGAGCCCCCCCAGCCGCCCCCCGCCAGGCTGGTGCCCCAGCCCCTGCCCGGCTCTGGACGCGCTCCAGCCCCTCAGGGTCCCTCCTGCGCTGAGGGGCCCAACACTGAGCCCAGGGTGCGAGGGGCGGCCCCACCAGCCGCTTTGGGAATAAAGGCTGAAAAGAGATGGGAAGACGGGCAGCAGAAGCAGCGGGAGAGAGGATATGGCTGCCTTCTGCAACACAGCCACATACCAGCTGGGTTTGTCTGCTGAAAGACGGATCCCACCAGTTCTACCTCAGCTGGTATGGGAGGACAGTCAATAAAATTTGAGGCAATTCCCCTCCCAGGGCATCCCCTGCCACTTCTGCTGTGAGGATTGCAATTCATACAAGTGTTACCCCTTACACTGGCGTGAAAACACAGGCCACATTTTTGTTTTCACTGTTGAAAAGCCTTCGCACGTTTTGTGGGGAAAAAAATGTGCAGATAGGACAGGCTTCGAGGCCGCAGCCCAGGGCCGGGAGCATGTGGAGGCAATAAGGATTGCAGGGTGCTCGGAGGGCCTCGCTCAGCCCGCTGGCTGCTGATGGGTGTGTGGCAGCACAGCACCAGGCCTGCTCGGTTCCAGGGGACTTCGTGGTCAGCTTTAAAGCCAGAGGCCTTGCCAGCTGTGGGGCGCCGGCAGCCAGGAGGGCCTGGCTTTGTGCCTTTTCAGCCATGGCTGGCATGTGGGGCTCTTTGGGCCACCATGGAAACATCTGCCGGGGTGGAGCCGGCAGGGCAGCCCTGGGGCAACTGAAAGAGGTGGCTCACAGGCGGAGGTGCTGGCCCGGGGGCTGTATTCAGCTGCATGCCAACATGGCCTCGCCGGCACTTGCAGAGGAGCCGAGCGCCGCACGCCCTCACCCCTTCCCGCCGCACGGAATAGTCTCTCCCACACCCCACCCCCCCAGCGCCAAATGGACTCGCCTTCAGCCCCCACGGCCGGCCCGGCCCCCTGGCGGTGACGCAGCGCGCTGCCGCTGCCATGGCAACGGCGCGCGGCGGTGGTGGGGCGGGCGGCGGCTGCGGCGCTGAGGGGAACCGGGACCGGGGCCGGGACCCCGCGGGGTGAGGCCGAGAGCGAGCCCGCGGCGGCGGCCGGGGGGCGCTGGGCCCGGCGGGACCGCGGGTGCGGATGTCCTAGGCCTGCGTTGGGGCGGGGGTGGCGCGGCCGCGGCCCGGGGAGCCCCGCCGGTGTGGCGGGGTGTCCGCTCAGGGGCGAAGGCCCCCGCCTGAGCGGGGCCGCCCCCGGGTGCTGCCGCCTGCCACGAGGCCGGTGCCGAAGCGCTGAGGGAGCGTTTGGGGGCAGGTGTAGGTGCCACCACACTCTGCCTGGGAGCGCCCTCGCCCTTGCAGCTGTGAAGTGTTTTCGTCCCGTACGCTTCCCTCTTTACCCCCCGGCCCCTTACGGCTTTCTGGGCTCAGGTTACGGTTCCCGGCAGTTCCGTTCATCCCCACCGCTCATGTCTTGAAACACAGAGCCACCGGGCACGACACAGAGAAACCAAAGCCCGCTGCTTTGACAGCAAGGGGTTTCTAATATCTTTTCTCATCTGCCCTTGTGCGTTGCTCAGTGTTTTCCTAGAGCTGTCGTCTGCGCTGACTGAAATCTTTGCGCCTTGCTTAGCAGAGCCTAGAGTTTGATAGAAGCATTAAAGGCAAGTACTGGCTTTGCTCCGTTGATTCACCTGGCCGTATCCCCACCTGCTTCGGTACTTGCTCTGCTTACTTCTGGCCATGCTTCTGCAGGAGTTCGCAGGACAGTTACTGTAGCTATACGATGTGGATGGTAAGGCGAGTTTCTCCTGCAACTTACTTGAAACTTACTTGACAACGTGACTGGGTTTTTTGGTTGGTTGAGGTTTTTTGTTTATTTGGTTGGTTTGTTTTTTTTAAACTATGCTGCATGGAAAGACAGAGACCATTCTGCTACGATCTTTTGTGTGAAGTTTCTCAGAATGTAGTTGAAACCATAATTTTTGGTTAGACTGAAGATGCACAACTGGCAGAAATAGGTGTTGGCTGGTCAGTGTCATTGGGACGATACATCTTTCCAATGTGTGACAAAATTGCCAAGTATGGGTAAATATCTTAGGGAAAGCATGATTTAGATGTTTTAATCTGGTTTTCATGATATTACTTTATATATGTTGTATGGTATTAAACATAGAAATGGATAATTTGTTTAAAAATAGAAAGTGAATTGTGAAATGGCTGATGTCACAGGTATTGGGGCCTGGAGAATGTGAGTTTCTCTCAAGAGACTGAGATTACATGACCATACCCAGATGCGGGATTTAAACTAGCTGTTAAGTGCAGATTTACAAGGCAATTGGTGTTTTTTGGTGTGGGTTTTTTTGGTTGGGTGTGTTTTTTTTTTTTTTTTTTTTTTTTTTGCTAATTAGTGAAACATTAAATGTTTGGAAGGACCAGCAGAAGTCTCAGAGTCTTAGTTGACACAATTAACAGCAAATGGGTGGAGAGCAATGATAGACAAATCCTTCGTTACACTAAGAATTCTTCAAAGGAAATTGTTTGGTTTGAGTTACTGGTAAGTGGCTAGGACTCAGTCTAGCATGAAATCCATGTTCATGGTTATGATAATTGGATGTGAGCTATTACATATATGGTAGTATCCCTTGGGATTTTATGGGTTTATTGATGTGAGAAAGCTGTTGGAATTTAGTCTGCTCTAGTTAAACTCCTATAGTTTGAAATAAGCTGCGCACATCTTCAGCTGTCTTTAAGTTATAAAGCTATCTTTAAATTGATTAGGAAGAAATTTGAGCTAAGCTGACATATAGGGTATATGGAATTTGTGTTCCTTTATGTATGCAGGCTTTAAAATTAAGTTGACTTTAATTTCATTTAGCAGAAATAAGAGTGCATTGTTGTTGTTTCTTGTTCAGTTGCACTGCATATCCACTAGCGGCACAGAGGAATCTGCTAGAAAGATGAAATTTGAGTAGTAGTGTGTGTAGAAGAGCAGGCAGAAAGGATGTGGATAATTAATGCTTGATTTATTTATGTTGATGAGTTGACTTACTGTTTGCCTCACAGGAAAACTGTCTTGTGTATTACAAAGAGAAAGGAGATTGATTAAACAAAAAGCACACATAGAAAGGGAACTCTTGTCTGTATTCAAATTTTAAGTCCACTTCCAAGTACAGAATTTGTTTCTGCGGAGTTCGGGTTTGCCATATTAGTCCTTGCCTTTGGTGGACTTCCCTGGCAGTCCTGACAGCCCATCTCATGGGTTCTTAAGGATGTCATCCAAGCTAAGGGTACGGTATTTCCCCAAATGGGGCATGTTTAACTTTGAATCTTAATGTTTGTGTTTAATGGCTGCTCTTGTAAAAAACAGGTTTATGCTCAAATAGCTATTACATTAATTGATATATTTGCTCAGAACAGTTGAGCTTTCGATCACCTTCCATCTATCTACTGTCTTATCTATATTCCCCGTTACCTATAACCCAACACTCCACAAACACCCTCCCCGCCCCCCCGCCCTTAGTAGTACTGCATTCCTGAAACTTTGTAGGTGGTTTTAACTCTGATATTATCACAACTTTTAAGTTACCTCTTTAAATATTTGCTTTCTGTGGAATATGTTAAAAACCTGTATAATTTATATGAATTAACTACGTTCCGTCCTTGAGCTCAGTAAGCTGGCTTCTGTCATCTGCCTCCAGTTTTACTATTAAGTAGTCTTTGGGCTACATCAAAACCAGTTTGTTATCTCTGCCTGTCTAGATGTGCTAGTCTTGCTAGCACACATTCACCGATAGAAGAACCTTCTTCTATTCGAAGTTAATAGAATCTTGTTTTATCTTGGAATGTGCTAAAAGAATAATTGTTTCAAAATGCTAAGAATGGAGTGCTTGGTTTTTCCGGCACTGTAAGAAGCGTGTTTTGTACACACATCTGACGTTTCTGTCAGCACTGAAATGGCATTGCTTTTAGATTCTGGGGCACCAGATGTTTTAACTGTTTCTAATGTGCCGTTGACAGGTGTTTTGCCTTATGGATGGAGATATTTGGACACATTTTAGCTGTATTAATGGTAATTTTCAGGGTTATGTGCAAACAGGCAGCTGAGCTTTTGCTCTTGAGCTCAGTTATACGTTTGATGTATTTAAAATACTAAGCTTCTCGACGTCGTTTTAGTTAACTCCTGCTTTCAGCTGGAATCTGATCGCCAACAGTGGAAGAACAGTTTCCAAACGTCCTGTCAACTGTAAGTCTCTGGAGTGTAATCTTTTCTTTTTTCATTTTCCATATGCATTCCAGCAACACAAGTAAATGTTCAGTTTTGGCACTGTGGTTGAAATTGAGTGTTGGCGTGTTTCTTCCAGCAGCCTGCTTAGTCTGTGCAAGTTACACTGTAGACATTCTAGTGTGGGCAGGATATGGATGTTAAATTTCAGTTTGGACTCTGTGCTGTATCGGTTTGCTTGTTGGAAGAGTATTTCACAACATAGGGGAAAATTTGTCTTTAAGATACCAATGTCTTGAAGTTTTGAGAGTGGGGAATAACTGCTCTGCAAATTCCTGTATTCTTTTGTATCAATCTGTATATGACAAAAGGCATTTATCTTTCCAAATCATTTGAGATGGTTTGACTTCATAGCCATTGATACAATTTTCTCCTTCTCTGTGCTTTTTATAGGTCTGATTCAAGAAAGCTGTGTTTTATTTAATATTAAACTGCTTCCATTGAACTTTAGGGAATTGCCCAAATGAAAGACAAGTAAATTTTTTTCCCTGGTATCATAAATGTAATAAAAAGTTTTTCTTTCAGTTAAATTTAATTTAGAATTGCTCTAGGATTTTATTGGCACTTTATAACAAGTTCTGTGCTCCATTTCTCTCCTTCTATACACTAATATTTTTGGATTTGTAACAAGTTTTTACTGTTTTAATTTCAATTGAATTCCCATTTCAACAGGTTGCTAACTGTAGATCATTTAAATTCTCTTTTTTAGGAGAAGTTATACTGTGTATCATGGACATCAATGATTTTGTAGTACTTCCAGGCTCAAAAACTGGAACCTCAGTGAGATTAAAAGCAAAGTAAGTGCATTTTATCTGATTGTGATAGAGATGGTTTTTTCATCTTTTTAAATAAGTTTTAATGCAACATTAAGTAGAAGAGCTTATTTGTGTAAGAGCAAGAAGAATCATGATGTGTTTTTTTTTTTCCCTAGTTTTTTCCCTGTGCTTTTATTCTTAAGCCTTTCTTTTCTTAAGCTTTAATCTACTTTCTAAGTTATAGGTCTTATAACTGTCTATATGTTTAACATATATACTTTGTAAACAAGCAATGCTAAAGAATTCACTGGGATAATTTATTTTAATATAATTAAGCAACAAACCTTTGTGAATACAGACACAATTGGATCAGTTTTATATTGGTTAGTCTAAAGCTTACATTGGAGTAGCCTTATCACTGTCAGCATACCCCTCTGTAATGAGGTAGTCTTGGGGCCAAGGAGTTTGGACCTGACCTGCCCTAAATTTTCCAGAATTTTTTTCAGTCTTACTGAGAGGTACAAGGGTGATGTGCCTTTAATGACAATTTTTGTAGCTTTTTTTTTTCTTGCCACTTTAAACTTCTTCAGATTCCCTGCTGTCTTTCATGTAATTTCTAATGAGTATTTTACTACTTTAACTCCTCCAGAACTGTCAGAGAATTGCAGTTGGAGAAAGTGCAGTTAGAAACAGAAAATGAAGAGATGGAGAAGAAACTACGGCAACTACAGTTAAAGATGAGCAGAGAAAAAGAAGAGAGAAGGTAGGTTAAATTTCTGTTTGAAAAAAAGGAATGCAATGAGATGCTCTGTCCACACGTCCCCTCACCCCAGGTAGCGTCTCTTGCAAAGTCTGGAATTCACAAGAGTGTTCAGTCTCCTTTCTTGAATCATTCTTCCCAATTATAAACTTGCTACTCTAAGACTTTCTTATTTTTAAACGCCCATGTGGCATTTAAATTTTTTTTTGTTTATTGTTTTTTAAGTAAACTAATAAATCCTTCCTTGCAGAGATATTCCTTCAGCATCAGAGATCCCTTTTCCTCATTTATTTCCTCTTTTCCCATTCCAACTGGATTTCTCATATTAGTTTTAAAGCAGGAGACAGAAAGTAGTTTCTCCTGCACTATTTCAGTCTTATTACTGATGTTTCTAAAGGGGATGCTGTTCTTAATTCTGCTTTGACCCTGTTTTGCATGCATCTGTGTAGCTTCTCAGAAAGATATTTTCTGTATGATGGAAAACATGGCTTGGGAAGTAGGCATAATTTAATGAAGCAAGTGCTAGGGTGGAAGTCTAAATCTCTCAGCTCTGTTATTGGCTCACTCTGAATGTTAGCAAATCTCTGCAACATCTGCTTCCATTTCATTTCTGCCTGATACACTGGAGATACAAGGGCTTTGGGTACTTTGGTGTCTTACTCTTGGTAATGCTAAGGGCCTGCTGTTTGCAGCTTAGTAGACTTTTCCTGGAGCTGTTGAGGCACTGTTTTCCAGATAGTGCCTGGCTCTTGTTCTTGTATTGTTCTCACAGCCTTGTACCTGTAAGCTCTGATAGTGTTGTTAAGGTGAGTTCAAATGACAGGATTCACTGGCATTTGCACCACTGTTGGGAAGACCATCCCTCTTCCCTCCTCTATGTTTTACTTACGGCTTGTTTTGTAGGCTTTAGTTTGTTTTACTCTGTGTTTGGTTTTCTGTAAAACAAAGTAGATCAATCATTGGAACACCTGCTAAATATTATGAAGTAGTGCATTATGCAGTATGCTAAAGCTGAACATCACTCTTTAATCTCCCCACTGTCTTCCATGTTCATAATAGTAGTCAATATCTAGACTGATGCTCATTGAAATGTGTGTCCCTGGCTTATTAAAAGGTGCTGTATTTTAGCTGTGTTGGATGAATACCTTAAAGTAAATTGGGACAATGAAGACTTATCTAAAGTGTACTATTACTTTTTATTCTTCTAAAACCAACATTAGAGAATTGATGGTATTTTCTTGCATTTAAAAACTTAGGCCAATTTGAGGGTCTGAAAAGTACTTTCTTATACTTTTGATGTATTTACTACTACTAAAGTAGATGTGAAGCAGGTTTCAGTGGAAGGCGTTTGTGTTTTGGGGAACCTATGATTATATAGACAAGTATTTTGTTACTGTGATACTCTGTTATCGTTGGAAAACCTGAAGGAAAGCCTTTGTGCTTCTCTTGCTTACAGAAGACATAATTTGTAAGTTCTTTCTTGCTCTTGGTTCATAGGAAATCAAGTGCTTATCACTGGAAATCCGGACAGGCAGGACCAATGACCATCCAAGCCCGAGTTCTGTCACAAAGCAAAGAAAAAAATAATAAGGTATATTTCTACCTTATCAGTGTATACTATCAGTGTATTTTCAGGTAAAGCTATTTAAAACAAACCGAGATTTAGAATTAGATTTATACTATGTAACATGGGAATTGTAAATACTGTAAAAATAAAGGGTTAAGCACCTTCTGAGTAAAATTTCTGATTGTTTATTTTTCCATGCCACACTTATGGTTCCATTGAGCTGGAGGAACATCAGGATCTGTTTGGTGATCTGTTGCTTTTTCATTGTAATAGATAGCAAATTATCATTTTGTCTACAGATTTAATATTGCAAGTGTCTAATTTATGAGGTTTGTGCAGGCCCACCTCTCCAGCCTGTCAATGCCCCTCTGCAGGGCATCCCTTCCCTCCAGTGCGCTGACCACACCACACAGCTTGGTGTCGGCAGCAAACTGCTGAGGGTATGCTTGATCCCACTGTCCATGTTGCTGACAAATAGGTTGAACAGCACTGGTCCCAGTGCTTCTGCGTGTTTTAAAATGTGGATTAAGTTTGTCAATTGACTTTTGTTCTATGATGTCCTTGCTCAGACCTAAATGGAGGGATGTAGAACTTTCCTGCTAAATCATTGAAAAATTTGTTTTCATTTTAATCTGTACACAGCGGGGTATTTTCCCCTTATTTTCTTTTGAAAATGCCTAGGGCAATTTTGCTCAAACTCTCAAGAAATATTAAGGATAAGGCAGACGTATGGGAATGGTAGAAGTCAGTCAAATTTGTAAGTAGCTGAAGACTGGACCTTGTAGGGAGTGTTATCACTTGCAACTGTAATAACCTAGTCTTAATACTTCATTCTGTGGTAAAATAAATTCATCATTTTAATAGCTTAGGCTCTTGTCCTTGAGGCTTTATACATCATGGAAGCAAGCATTAGGTGTATGCATCATCAAATAACATTCACAAGTGCTGTTAAAATACCAATTGCGATAACGGAGCTTATGTTGTTTACTTGTTCCATGAATTAGTATGAAAAGTCTGTAGGGGATCCCCAAATCCAAACTAATTCAGCCTAAGAGATACTTCCTCTTTCCATTAGCAGACACTGATGTGTTTGGAGGGGCATGCAAATTGGACCAGGTGGGACATAAAAAGAGGGCTTTCTTTTATGATTTTTTTTTTTTTTTGTGTGTGTAAGCCATGCTACATATGCTATGCTGAAATGAGAGCTGTTAATTAAGAGAGACCATTTGAAACTGGCTGAAACAAAGCTTATATAAGTCTGAAGAGAAAAACAGACTGAGAACTTCAGACCAAGCCATCGCAGTTGCTATTTGAAGTCTTTTGAAGCAGCAGCAGTTGGGTGTGAAGGTCTTCTCAGCCAACACACTCAATTTCAATAAAATTGCCTACTTGCCTGTCAGTGGAAGAGAGGATCAGAATGAAAAGTTTTTTTTTCACCCACCTCTTTCTTTTTCCCCTTTTCTGAGACAAGTTAAGTCAGAGCTGTTACTACTTCAAAGACTTCAGATTTCAGCTGTGATGGCTAAGGAGAAGATGCATGGAGCAGAATTTTCAAAAGGGTGAAATTAAAATGCCTGCAGTTGTATAGGAGTGGGGCAGAAGTGAGGATGCAGCGTGGACTCCATCTGCAGGGGAAAAACTGAGGAGCAAAAATGTTGACAATTATTAGTTACTGGGGTGGTAGATCATGTAATGAGGAGAAGAAGGAAAACAAGCTAACACCTCCCCTCTGTAACAAACTATAGGTAAACATATGTGCAGTAGACTTCACTGCTTGACATTTGAGCTTAAGTCACGGTGGTTATGGAAGTCCTGCAGGTCTGTGCTTGTGGCAAACACCACGTACCTGGCTGGGCAGACAAGGATGATGTCATTTCATGAATGGGGAGGGAAACTGGTCATAGATTTCATGGCTGTCATGAGCAACACATAGAGTTTTCTTTTTAAATACATGCTTAGATGTTTTCCTAGAAATTTTATTATTTGAATTCTGTAAAAGTTAATTTCATTCATTTTCATTAGCACCTTATATATGTAAATATTCTTCCATATAGGCTTCTTCGGGAAAAATGAAGTTTCAAATACTCAAGGAACAGATTCCAGGTAGACAACTTTGTTAACTAAATGAAAACTCACAAACTTCTGGCAGAGGTTCTGGTTGCTGGAAGCTGCTATAATTAAGCAATAAAGAAATCAGAGACTGGAGTACTGTGGTTGGGGTTTTTTGGTTGTTGTTTGTATGGGGTTTATTTTGTTTCTTTTTTTCCTCCCCCCCCCCCCCCCCCCCCCCCCCCGAGCCAGTGAAAGAACCTTTTAAGCATGAAGTGGTAAACGCTGTAGCTCCTGAAAAACCTGCAGTGAAGGGGATAGCATGTGAACTATGTGAAATTAAGGGCATGCAGCTGGTAAGTAAATGGCTGAAAAATTATAACAGAACATAATGTGTATGTATAGGAGCTTTATAGATAGACAGTATCTAGACATACATATGTTATATGGAGCAATAAGTTGTAAAATGAGTTACCTGGGGTGTGCCCAGGTCATAAGCTATGTGTGTTCTGCACAGACAAGGTGACCTGGAACTCACATCCAGGCTCCTTTATGGAAGAGACCTATATACGGAAGCATGCTGAAAACATAGGTGCAGGTCTAAATATGATGTTACCTTTCCAGATGTTAACTTTTCTGTACCGTGCAGCTGTATTATGGTAGTCTGCGGAAGTCGTCGTCCTACCTGACTCCGCACCTTCCATAGAAAGGAATCATTTTGATGGCAGTATTGATACTTTGAAATTATGAAGTCAAGGAGCTCATTTGAACTTTTAGCTTTAGCTTTTCTGGTGAAGTTTTTTGCAGTTTGTTCTGCTGGGAAAAATAAGACTTCTCTTAGATGGTCAGCTTGAGGTGCTGTAGCAACTACTAGATGTGCAGCACCTTAGAGGAAAAAGTTACTTAAATATTTGAGATCAATTTGATCCTACTTTATTTGCATATCTTATCTTTCTGGTTTTGAAATCATAGTCATGTTTTTTCTTGTCTGTTTCCCGAAATATTTTGGTGATACCCACTTTATTTCTAGGATTTCTCTGTGTGATAACTACTTAGGGTGCACAAGGTGATGGGAGGTTTTATATGCTGATGTCCCTGAATGGCAAAGAAACAGATTAAACGATTCTGTTATCAGAACTGCTGTTTAACAGTTATCAGAACTGTTCTTTAACAGGGAGTTTCTTTAAGCTGTATTTTTATTAATCTGCCCAGCACGTGAATGTGACTGAAGGAGACTGATCTCTTACTTAACTAAAGAACACTACCGTAGGATTGAAAGAAGATGTATGGTTACAGGCAAATAGGGCAAAATTGAGTGGCCCATGAATATTTTGTAATTTTAAATACCTTGATAAGCACCAGGACACATTTTTAGTTCTGACTTCTCTCTGTCACTTGCAGGCTATGTTAAAGTGGAAATTAGTATTATCAAATAGGAGGTGATTTTATAAGTGATTTTATATATTTAGTAAGTAGATTTTTGCCTTTTACCAAGTATAAACTGGAAACCTGGCCTCCAAAATGTGACGTAGCCTCGTACTATTAGATTTTTGAAGTAACTTGTGCAAATAGAGTAGTTCCATTGTTGAATAAGAAATACCATTTTTATTTTTCCAAAAGTAGCACCTCTCTGGGAAAATTCCTGAACACTCTCGCTGCTTTGTAATGCACGCCACAGTGTATTTGTGTTGCTTTTATGGCAAATTAAATCAGTTGGAGCTGCTAACACTCAAACTAAAAGGAACGTGTATTTTATTTGTGTGTGTCTTTTGAATGGTTTTCCTTAAGAAAAAAATACCTGTGGATTTTAAATTTCTGTTAGAATTATCCAACATCAAAGCCACCGTGATGTTTGTTTTGTCAGTTTATTGTGTTGGGTTTTTTTCTTGCCCTGCCCCCCTCAATTTCAATTTCATTAACACTAAGTTACAAATTAATGCCCCGTGTGCAGCAAAGGCGAACATCCCCAGCAGTGCAAACTGTGCCGTTTGATTTGTATTTCATGTTATTTTATTTTTCTTTCCCCCTGCGAGTTTTTAACGTGCGAATCCCACCTGTACCGTCAATCCCGGCTTTTGGATGAGCCGGTCGCTTGTTCTGCCGAAGCCGCAGTGACGAAGACGTTAAGAACTCTGTGCAGCCGGCTGAGCAGCGCCCCCCGGGGCAGCTCCCCTCCCCCCCCCCCCGGGGGGCTACCTGTCAGGGAGGGGCGGGCCGGCTGACCCGGCCGGGGGGGCGCCGCTGCTGCAGTGCCCGGACTCCCCGCCAGGCGGCGCTGTGCCCCCGCAGGCCGCGCTGCGCCCCCGCCGGCTGCTGCCGCCTCTCGGCGCGCTTGTCTCACTGCTGCGCTCCCTCTGCTGCCCGGCTTCTGCGCGGGGCTGCGCGCCAGGCATCGCTGCTGCGGTGCTGCATCGGACTACGGCTGGCTTTTGCCTTAATGCCCCCCCAGCCCCCCCGCGCTTTCGGTGCGGCTGTGCTCCCGAGTGCTTCACCACTGGACCCGGCTCACCAACAGCGCTTGTAAGATTAGGGCAACCGCTGGATAAGGACGAGTTGTTTTGGCACTGCTCATGTTTCAAAGGGATTGCTTTCAGGCTCTCCCGTGTGACTTTCTTATTCAGTGGAAAGTTGTTCAGTTAAAAGAATTTTGGTAGAAGCAAATAGCGTAGCTGGTTTGTTGCAATACTTAAGGGGGGCAGGGAATAATCACGCTGTCTTTCCTTGCACCTTGATGGATTTTATAGTTATGCATGCCTCGGGAAAACTGAGTTCCATTGAACCAACGGTAGTGTTATGTGATTGGAAATAGGTGGCGAATTGCTGGCTCAGGAGGTTTTTACACAGGCTCTTTGAGATACTCTTACTGGTCTATTTGAAACTTTTCCAAATTGTTGGATGTCAGGCAGTTTAGAAAAAAAATAGGTTGTAAGTACTAAAAATGGTCAAAGGTCTTTGTTCATTAGTCAAAGACTATTATATACCCGTGTGAGTATATTTAACAATCTGTTGCGTGTATTTTAAATACAGTTATAAGGAACCTTGAAACTCTGAATTCCTACTTATAATTGTGTCAGATGCCACTTCTGGCATTCCTGATTCTTTCATACTTGGATTCCAGTCCCAAAGGAGTGAAGTGTGATGAAAGTAAAATGTTATACAGTACAGTGGAGACTTAAGTTGTGTGTAATTTTAATATTCAGCACAGTAATACTCAGCTTCTAACATACGGCTTTGTTGCGTATGTCTTATGGAACAATAAAAAAAATATACTTTTATAATTACAGTAGTAAAGTTTCCTCCTAGAATTATTGTATAACACTTAATTGTAACAAACTTAAATTTCTTATGCATAATATTTGATTGCATTTCATAAATGGGTTGTAACAACTCCTTTATGGACCAAATCGTACATTATTTTTGATTTTATCTTTTGGACAAACCCACTGTTTTCGTTCTCTTACTGTTGTTCTAAATTTGATTTTGATGAACGGTACTATTTACTTATTTAATACCTTTTTGAATTTGTATTATTATGCTTGTTTTCATTTTCTTTCATTCCTGTGTTAATGATGACTGTTTTGTAGCTGTATTTAATGAATCAAAGAGACGCCATGTCAGGAATAGTTTATGAAAAAATGTTTGGATTCTTATTTCAGTGTTACGATTACAAAGAATCAAAGTTACTTTATGGTGAGAATGCAAGCTAACATAAACATAGAAAATGTAGATAGGGTCTTGACTGAGTGTAAGTTGATTTAACTATTTTGGTTCTACCAAAATTTTCATGATTTCATGAAGGCAGGTTTTACTTTTTGAGGATGTCAGTGGGTATGCCGTTCTGTTATCCTGCTAAAATTTATTTGATGATCTCATTCTTTCTTCCCAGAAATACAGTCCTTTTATTAATGCAGTAAATTGTTAAAGCTGTTGGTCTGATAAATACATCCTTGCCAAAATGATCCTTGCTTACAGTATGTTAGTAGAAAGATTACAACATCTGATGGAAAAACTTCAGGTGAGAATTTAAGGCAGTTACAGAAGGAAATGCCATCCTGTGAGTAACAAAAAGCCAGCAATAAATAATCTTTTTGTGATGATGTGCTATCCTGAGTTCTGCAGTGGGTATAAAAGTTTTTGCATGAGCTGTTTTGCACGGATATAAAAATTTTTCACCACATGCATCTAAATGCAGACTGTGTAGGATATATATTTTTTTAAGAGTGTAGCAGATCTTTTAAACGCAGAACTGAAAACTGGGTGATGGCAGTAGTAAGATAACCATGATAAGTCTTGACATCTGTAATGTGTTATCTTTTTTTTTTTTTTTTTTTAAAGCGATAAGCCACTTATCTCATTTTTGGTGGTAAACAAACTAGGTTGAGATGTTGCAAGTTTATTTGTGGGGATTAAAGATTATACAGCATTTCAGTGGAAGAGTACAAGGATTTAAACAGAGAATCATGGAGTGCTGTGATCACTCCGTCTGTGTCAGGAGAATTCCACCTTAGTTGTCATGATTCTCTCTGTCCTTCCCCCTTCCTGCCTTTTCATCTTCCCTCTTTACTCCAGTCCTGCCCTGAAACTAATTAGAAACTGCCTCTATTAATAAAGGGAGCTGACGAAAGGGTGCAGGGAGTAGAGGGGTGCAAAAGATGTCTTTTGCATTTGGAATAGAAAACAGTAGCTGTAATTCCACATTTTCAAAGGGAGAAGGATATTACAGACCAAGTGAGGTTATGTAATTCTCAAAATAGTTTTAGCTGTCTGAGTGAGGAGGAAAGGCTGTTTTTAGAGAAAATATGCACCAGAAAATTTCCAGGCAATCACACTAGTTGTGAGAATCCAGAGAAGTGCTTTCCAGCTTTCTTGATGGGTCATGTTGCTTTTGCCTTGCACTCTTTCCTACCCCCTTCCTGCCTGCTGCTTTGTGAGTAGATGTTTTTGATGCCTAACCAGTTTAGGTTGGTTAGACACTGAAGTAGGGAAAAAATTGTGTCTGAATTCAGATGCTGGGAGGGTTAATACGAGGCTGGAACAAATAAGCTTTGCAAGTATTCTCTAAAATCAGTTTTGCAGTTCTTGCTTAAGTATTTTGACGTGACTGAGCAAAATCTCAATGAGGATGTTCATGTTTATACAAATAACACAGCAGGGTGAGCCTTTCAAATATTGATCTGCTACTATGTACCGTGTGCCAGAGTACCAAAAAGAGCTATACATAACGCAAGTATGCATGCTGAAAGAGAGCAGATGTATCAAGCTGCATCAATTAAATTACCTCCTTCAAAGGAATGTGACTTCTGCTGTAAGCTTAAGATTATTTTTTCATGTGGTGCAAAAGAAAACCCAATCTTTAGCTATGTACTTTTGAATGTATGTGCTGTAGGAAACAGAACGAGCCAAGGAGAAGGGCAGTTACAGAGAGAAATTCCCCTCTTTAAGTGTATGCTTCTGTGATCTCCACGTGTGTTAGCAGCATGCTGGTGATGTTGCGGGGGAAAGCAGAATTGCTGTCAATTGTGGATGACTGTGGCCTATTAGGATTGAGGAAAAAGGCAAAGCACGCATGTTCATGTGGTAAACTTTGAACCTTACGCATCCTGCATTGCAATGTAAGAATTGGCGGAAGGCTGCCGAAGGGAAACAGTAACCACTGTTTGCAGCGGGCAGTTGCCCTGTGTACTGGCAAGTCACAAATACCACTTAATGTGCAACCAGCAACTGCAAAGTCTCTGTGTTGATTAGAGTGTAGAGTAGGTGGAAAGGAGGAGATGTGAGTACGTTCTACTTTTGCAATGGCTGCTTGACATGTTTGACTTTGATTACACTTTCTGCCTGTACCTTTTCTGCTCTTGTACTTTCATGGTAAGAATGTGTCTTACTTGAGGATTTTATAGACAAAGGATCTTTCCTTCTGTGCATAGGGAGGGGGGCATAGGGGAAGGATGAATATAAAACATTTATTATTTTTGCTTGAGAATCAATCAAGAGTTGGTAATCAAAATCTTCATATTACATTTCTGCAGCAATTTTCTCTGTTCTAATAAAGTTTGCGAAGCAGTAAAGTCCCAGTGTGAGTGAAACTTACCCTCCTTCTGTAGCTATTTTCAGTCAAATTCTTCTAGTTCATTGTAATTTGGACTTTCCTGGGCTATTTTTTTTGTGTGAATTGGTATTTCAATTAGTCCCCTAAATGAACATTTTCCTGTTGTTGACGACCTCTACAGATGTGCTTCTGTCTACTGAAGAGCTTCAGTAAGCAGAACTTCATTAATAAAGTACATAGCTCATAAATTTAAATGATACGTGCTGCATGAAATGCCTCACTTGGGCTGTCCTGTGTGGTACCTAATGGAATATTCAGATTGTTGAATTTTTTCTCACACATTTGCACACTGTTGATTATTGAAATGATTATGTGTTTATGTCACCATTACTCTTCAATATGTGGTTACCTACCTGCTTTAAATATGCTGTTTGATGGAAAGTTTGAGTAGGTTTATAATAAATTAATGGTTTCATAATGTTTCAATAACAGACAGAAGCCAGTGTACATGCTGGAAAATTGGAAGTTGTTGATGACTTCATCAAGGAAGTAAATCTGAATGAATTGAAAATTAATCATGAGCAGAAGAAAATAGATAGAAAGCATCAGGTCATATTAGACAAGCTTTCATCTCTGCTGGTGTCAGTAGGTAGTGCTGAGGTACTGTACAGTGCAGGAAAAAGTATTCTTTTTATTGTTTAGGACATCTTAGGTAAAGTGGCCTTAAGTTTTTCTGAGTGTGCCAAGGAAGGGATCAGGCTATCAGACTTGCACAGCCCACTGACCCCTGTTCATGTCTGATATAATAGCCATCCGATCACATAGGATGTGGACTGTCCATGGCTACTGCTTTCTGCCTACTACAAGCATTTAAGTTAAATGGGTTTTTTTGTATGCTTATACAAACATTTTTGTGTACCTTATTTGATTTTTGATAGAGCATTGTAATTCAGCAGTGAGCAAGACCACATAAAAACTGAGTGATCTCAATTAACAGGGTAGCTAGCAAGACTAAGCCTAGAAAATAGGGAGCTGCATTTCCATAGCTGATACTGAAAATGTTGTTGCTGTTGTCTGTAGCTGGGGAGAGGATTATTATCATATGTGCTGTATTAATTATGTTGTGGAACTGGTTTAGGAACTGTCCTCAGAATCAAACTGTACAGACCTTGAAATTCAGGACAAAGGATTATTACTAAATGGAACGTTTAATGAGGAGGAATCTGCAAAGTCTTTTCAGGAAGCTTTGCTTCAGTGGAGGGAAGGAGAACAACTGTGTGCCAGTGAGGTCCTATCAGGTACGACTTGTTCTGTTTTAATGGCATTTTAAAAACATTAGAAAACATTTTGGTGAGTTAGCAGATTTTTGATTGTGAAGGTAGATGTTCTGTTAGAATAGCAAATGTTTCTTTGTACGTTTTCTCTCTGTGTTCCTTTATAAATTAACAACCTCTGAAGTTTTTTTTTAATAATGTGCAGATTAGTATTTATCCCAATTCTTATGAAGAACTGTGGCATTGCCCAGATTGTTTAGCTTGTGTCCCTGTACCTTTTTATGGCATTGTTTCTCACATGAGACTTTAATATGAACTGGAATCCTCAAGCATGAAGTTGCAGCTTTCAACAGAGTCAAGGAATGTGCATGGCTCAGGATTTCCTATGTTGTAGCAAAGTGCACTTTCTGCTTGCCTTCCACAGGCTCTCACTTCTTTGTCCCAGTGAAAAGATGCAATCAGTTGAAGTATTAGTCCATGAATGATGTTCAGTCGTTGTGTATTTTTGTATTAAAAATATTATGCTGACTTTTAAATTTTTATTATTTTTTCCTTCTTTCCTCTGATATGGTGGGATTTTTATCTCTGGAGTCATGGATTGCTCTCCCCTGCCCGCTCCCCCTGCCTCCGATGTGGTAATTTTCCTTTATGTAGGAGGCTGTAATATGTGAGTTTTTAGTGGCTATCCCCACTACTGACTGTGTTGTGTAAATATAATACCACTGGCCATGTAAATTTGGAATTATGCAAAGACTTAACCAGGCATAGACCACTAGTGTGACGTTCATTCAAAATGCTAAACAGCAAGTTTATAAACCTGAATAGCTGCATACATTTTTTTTTAATTTTTTTTAAATAATTCCAATAGAATCTGTGGGAATTTGTGAGGTACAGGCCAATCTTACTGTTATGAAGGAACCTATTCAAATTGAATTCAAGAAGGATGGCCTGAGCTACATGGAGAAACTCTTGCTTAAGAAATACAGAAGGTATTGTTGAAGTTGTTGTTACTAATGAAAGAAATACTTAATAGCATTAACAAAAATTCCATTGAAACTTAAAATATTAGGTATGTTATCAGAAGTTAAGGTGACTGTGTACAGGGTGCTTTATTTTCATAAAACAACCATTATAACCAGACTTGATGACTTAATATTTCAAATAACTGAACAGGGAGTATTTGGAGGGATTCTCTTTTACTATTAATTTATTGTAGAATTTGAAGACTGGTAATTTAGTTAGTTGCTTGATTTTGGGGCGTTTGCTACAGGGCTTTTATAGAGAAAAGGAAGTACAATCTTCAGGATACTTTTATAAACACTACAGAGTTGTTTTGTTAGTCCCTGAGGTGTGAGGTCATCTCAGTGAAATTAAGGAGTTGCTGCTTTTCAGCAGCAGTTAATACTGCTGCACAAAGTAGTGTGGCTTTTTTTTTTTTTTAATGACTGTGGTGTGATATATATTAAAAGATGATGACTATTTAAAATTGATTTCTTCTCCTTTTTTAGAACTCCTGTTGATCGAATTTCTGGTAGTTGCATTAAAGATTTAAGGCCTGTGCAAACACTGAGTGTACATCAGGCTGCTGTTGCAGGAGGAGGAGGAGATGATGATGGTGTTGATGACTTAACAGGTGTAATAGATTTCTGTTTATTGAATCTAACTATTAAATACTTGGGTTGTTGGGATTTTTTTTGCTGTGTTTACTGAACAGTTACACACTTCAGCAATTTCTGCTTAAGGAAATAACAAATTTATGGTACTTTGTAATAAATTAAAAGTTTGCATTTTTATAAGTGTATCTTGAACAGGAAAAAGTGAAATGCATCTAATGAATTATATGTCATAGCTGAAGAGGTCAGGAGATACTGGACATCTGTTTTTAGAGAGGAAGTACCCAACGCCATTTCTGAAAGTTCAGAGTCCTCTTTGAAAATTGAATTCCTTGATGATGTAAGTATTTAATAAAGGGCTTCATAAATCTTCAAAGTGATCTGCAGTGATTTGTTTAAATGTTTCCACTTCAAATGTTTAACATATCAACAATTAAATAATTTCTAATAAAAAAAAAGCATTGGCACATTGTCTATCTTTTCCATACAAATGTGGAAAATTTATCTTTCCAAAAGTTTCCTGCAATTTTTACCTGTTGTGTTAAGGGACCCTTACTATACAGAAATTATACAAAAATGAAATCTACGGGTCTTTAATCACTTGAGTCAATGTTGGTTGGTTTTTTTTTAATATAATTTCAATCTATTGTTGAATATGTTTTTGTTTTGTTTTTGTAATTAGTCTTATGGCAAGGACTTGGAAGAATCATCTGACTTTTTGGTAATGGAAGCTGGGGCTATGGGAATGAATAAGCAAGGAAAAACTGAACCACTCAAGCAGTGTGGAAGGTATCAGAAAAGTAGAGATTACTTGGGAGAGAGAAGGGAATAATCCTATCCTGTGATTTAGTTACATTCCTAAGAAACAGTTGCTTTTATTTGCAGACAGTCAGACTTCATATGAAAGGGGAGAATCCTTGACTGTAAATTGTAAATTGCTTTAAGGCATGGTAAGATAGAAATCCTGTCTGTGGTGCAAGACGTAGGTTGTGCCAGTATCACAACCCTGCTTTAACTGCTTTCCCTTCCTTTGCTTTTCTTCCAAGAATCCTGTCTGTGTTTGCTGTTTTTTGTCCTTGAAAGTTTTAATTTGAATGACCTAGTGATTTGATGACTAGGTTGTAAGACATTCTAAGAACAGTTTGGCAGTTAACAGGCATACAACATGACTTTAAAGTTAGTGAATAGTAAGTTTGTGTCTTTGACTTTGTCAGTGAGCCACCAAGGTATATTTATTTCCTGTAACTAGAGAGCCATCACTTTGAAATTTATTTTGTTTGCATGATTGCTCCAATATTGAACCATGTAAGATACATTTCTTTATATATGTATGTCGTGAATTACAAATAGAATTTCTCTTTTGTACGTTCTTATCCCAGTGGGAGCAGGGACTAGCATACAGGCAAGTCTGTAATTGGTCCGTGTTGTGTACTTTTAAGATACTCTTGCTTGACTAATCTTGTAATACCAGGCAAAACTAAGAGTCCTAATAATTAATGATACATGTGCAATTCTTCTGATCTCCCAAAATTTATTTATGTTTAGATGTGATCTGTTTTGTTATGTAGTAATCTTCTGGTCTTTCCTCCTTCCTCTCTTTCAAAGTGGTTCAGCAGTTGCAGATCAGAACAACACAGTACCAACACTTTTGCCAAAAGAAACTGTAGGCGTAATGAGAAAGTAATCTTGTTGTTTAACTTCCACTGACGCTCAATGTTTTTACCTTTTCCTCTTGACAGAAACCCTGTTTCTTCTGAAGAAATTTCTCAAGGTAAATTTTGAAAGTTACTTGTACAATATGCTTCAGCGTATGCAGTTTTATCATTCTCATACAGGATGGAGTGGTCAACTATGATAATTGAAAAAAAATGATGAAAAGTCATTAAATTATATACCATTCCCTGAGCTATGCAGGTCTCTTGACAACAATTCGATGGACTGTGCAAACTATTTTGAAATGATAGCCATACTTTGTGACAGTAATCTCACAGCTGTGAGTCCAATTTGAGGAAGAGACTGCCTCAATGAGTTTTATACTGAACACAAACCCGTTATAAGCAGATGGAGCGGTCTTACAATCAGTTTTTCTGTAGTATATTAGATTTAATGTACGGCATATGTCCTTTTTATGTGGAAAAATGCTTTTATGTGGATAGGTTGAGAAACTGTATAAATGATTACCTGTTCTACATGAAAGATCATAATTTCTGAATGAGTATTCCAGTGCTGGTTGCATGTCAGTAAAATCACCATGAAAGTTTAGCAGCTTTATTTTGTGGCTTAAGGAGTCCTAAAGATCTTACTCTGCGTCCTAAAGCTGTGCAGAATATATTGTTACTTTTTAATATTAAGAAATATTTAGAACATAAGGGTAATTAATTTTTTTCTTGCAAGTACTGAACAATTGCTCCAGCACTTCAGACTGTAGCACTTGTTCTTATTGTGCTTACTTCAAGAAACTGCTTATTTAAGTCTTCAAATGTGAAAAAGCAAACAAGAACTGACTAATATGATGTGATTTGTGTACTTCTTTGGGCACAGGATAAAAAAATTAAATGGCTATGTCTTGTATAAACAAAGAAAAACAGCTTGCAGAGTCATTCACAGCCTGATAGTATATTTCAAACCATTATACTGCTTTTAAGGAAATTTTATGAAATTGCTGGTATTACTGTTCTTACACTGGCTCTGGTTAAATTATAGCATTGTAAATGTAAAAAACCCCTACATTAGCCTGAAGTAGTAGTTGGAAACGTGTTAAGATTATTATCAAAATTTAATGTTTTCATAGGACAATGATGTACAGGATATGTGTTAGATAAGAAACTGGTACTGCTACCTGGTAAGTCTAGTCTATGTATGTTGACATTTCTGGGTATCAGACAGGAAGCTAATGGAAGTCAACTCTTCTAATTTTTAATTTTATGGCTTAAGGGTAACTGAAATGGAGGTTTCATATATGAAGTTCATGAAGAAAATATAATAGGCTTGCAGGTTGTAATTCATATTTATTTCCATTTTAAAAAAAAAAATTCCTCTTTTCACGATTTTGTTTTGTAGAAAAAATGGTTGCCTGCAGTCATCTTGAAAGAAACACGTTGCAAAAGGAGAGCATTGAACTAAAGACTATGAGAAGATCACTTGGCTCCTGTGAACTACCTGAGATCTCTAACCCTGCTGAACTAATGAGCAATAAATATCTGCCTGAGGCACAACTGCAGCAAACCAATAAAGATTCACAAGAACTGGGTAGTGTCTGCAATAGTCAGAGTTTGGTTTTGCCTGTAACTACGTCATCTTCAGCGGTAAAATATTATATCTTTGATTGCTAAATAGATAAATTATGTTGCTTAATCTACTTTACCTGTTTAGCATGAGGCAACATACAGTGTTCCTGAATCAGCTGAGATAATGTTTACCATTAAATACTCCACCCTTTTTCCCCATTCTCCTCCAGAAACTGCACCCCAAAACAATCAAGAATATAGTTTTAATCAGAGATTTAGCACTGCCTACCATATTTCATATGTAGGGGTTGAAGGCCTCTGTGCTTTCCACTTTGTATTGTCAGTCTTCTGCTAATGTTCAAAAAAAGCAAAAGAAAGAACAAACTAGTCTCAGATACACAAAAAAGGTGTGTTGGGGAGAAGGCAGCTCTTCCCACTTTATTATCAAGGTCACTTCACCTCTTGACTGATTGTCAGTCAATCTAACCTAAATTATTCAAATGTTCTTTTGCTGAAGATAAAATTGAAAGCAAAAAAAATCATAGAGGAGGTTGGGACATTTGATTTCGAGGCATTGTTAAACAGTACTTTAGCTGGTGTACACAAAGATAAGTGAAAACAAAGAAAAACTGCTTTTCATGTCCACAGTAGAATAGACTCAAACTGCCACAACATTAGCAATTGAAGTTTATACCAGCATCCTTATGAATATGTATTCCACCAGGCTATCAGAATCATTCCATATTTTATTAAGTGGGCATTTTATAATTATAACTTGCAAGGGCAACTTATGAAGTTGCCTGTTTCTTTTCCTGTTTATAATATCTTTGTGTTTTATTCAAGTTACAGGATGTAGCCAAAAGACAGAAATCCGTTTCTACACGGTATCGAGGACTTGAAGGTTTCTTTGCTGTGGGTACAAACCCTAAACAAGTAATTTCTGAAGCACGTTCTTCACTGTGTGCTAACTCTAGCTCCGTGGACAGTCGTATAACATTTTCAGGTAATGGTGTACAAATAAATTCCTCAATCAATAGACATATTTATCGCTGTTGCTGTAAGATATCCTTCTCTTCATGTAACTTTGGTCTAGCTTAGTTCTAGAAGTCACTTTGGGGTAACAGTCATGCCAACACACACAACTGGTGCTCTGAAAGGATAAACATGCTACCGTGAAGTAAATCACATAAATATAGTGCCATAAATTTATATGCTTCTCTGTGGCCCCTGAAAGCGTGATTCCAGTAGGTTCCTATTGCTTTTAATGGTGTATATGAAACAACATCTGATTGGTGAACATGAATATTAATTTAATCAAGTATACAACTTGAATTTAAGCTTGTTAGTGTGTTATATATGATTTTTTTTTTCATTGTGTAGAAAGCTTGTTGCAAGACTTCTTTACATCACACACATTAAATGCAGCAAATTATAGTAACAGGAAATGCATATTAACACAAAACCTGCAAATAATTTCCTCTAATACTTTTAAATTTCAGGAAATGGAAGGTGGATTACTGAAAGGAGCTTAAGTGAGTATGCTGATGAGACTATAGTTCAAGGTGTCTTAGAAAGTCAGTTGAATAAACCTATGGAGGCTCAAAATAGAATTTCTCCTTTGATGGTACCGTGGAGGCCATACCCAGGTAAGGATAGTGACAACTTTGAGGTCCTACTATAGTTTAATTTTTCTTGTGTAAAACGTAGAGGTGCTGTCTGGGATGATTATCTTGAGTTTAGGTGATTTTTATATCTTCATCTATGTATTGGTATTTTGGGTATAATGGCGTTGTTTCCATAAGAATGGCCTTTGAGTTGAAAATTATCTCTTCCAGCTGTTCACTAATAATGCTTTTTATTGTGCTTAGTTTCTACCCCATTACTCCCCTCTTAGCTTGAATATTTAGATAGTAAACTGTCTAGAACAAGATTATGTATTGCTGTGTGTTTTGCGGCATCCAGTACGGTATGGCTTTGATCTAATGAAAGATTTCTTCATGCCTCTGAAATAAGTCTTATTACATGAACTATAAGAAAGAAGGAAACAAGTAATGCACAGCTACATCTGTGCTTTTTAGTTACTTTTCTCTGTTTCAACTGTCTCCATTCAAGTAATGTAGCTTAGATTATTTCTCTCATTTTAAGCAACCAATTTGGCATTTTAATTTTAAAAATGCTATGTGCAGGAATTGAAGCTGTCAGTTTTGGATCCCAGAAAATATTTGAAAGTGTCTATATTTTTTTCCTGTTACCTTAAATTAAATAAAGAGAGAACCAAAGTTTTAAGCTTTCTGCACACATTTTTAGTCTCTCTCATCCCCCAAAATCTTTGTCATTACATGTAATATTTAAATTATCTTCTTTTTCTGAAAGATGCCCCTGAAGTATGAGGTGCTACTTTCAAATACAATTATAACTACTTTATTAACATTTAATAATCTAAAATCTTAAGCAAAATTAATAATCTGTTCAGATCAATTCATAATTTAATTAGTGTCATCAATGAGCCGAAATCAAATACTCTTTTTTTGTGTGAAATCTTGAATTACTAGAAGTTGTGACCTTTTCTGTTACTTCAGGGAATGATTCTAGAAGACCTTGGTCAACAAATATGCTACATTCTAAACTGACTGGAAATTGTACAACAAACACTCAACCAAGACCAAAGAGTTCACCTACGCATATGTTGACACTTAATACTGCGACGCCAAAACGAAAGTGCGCTGATGTGACTAAACAAGATGAGTGTCTTTGGGAATATGTTGCTGACCAAGAAGCCCTACTTACTCTGGAAAAAGAATTACTAACTTACACAGGTAGGGGCAATACTGCTTCCCCCCTGCTTCATGTTTGCAAGTAGCATAATGAAAACAAGTAGCTATTCCATTTACCTTCTCAGATCTAACTGATTTTGGTGCAAGAATGTACTAAACTACTTGAAAATGCAAGAGTTCTGTGTTTGAACAGTGATTTATTTCCATTCAATTGGACTTTAACCTACCTGTAATTTAGTAGAAGCGAACTGTTTCATGGAACTTCTAGGTTGTTTTTACCTCTTCCACTTTGTTGCAGAAATCTGCAGGATGTGCTAGGTTACTATTTCAGATCATGTGTTTCTTTTAAATAGGTATCCTTTCCTTGTATATTTACTAATGAACACCCCAGATATTGTTAAAAGCTAGATGTGATTTGCTGCAAGGGTAGCAAGAAGGGGGAAAGACGGATGGGAAATTTTATAAATCTGTCCTGATGAGAACTGCCACTAATAAGGCAGAGTACCTCTCATTCTGGGGTTGACTCAGCCTCCTTTCCTCTGTCTTTCTAAGCCATCTCCTTGTTTTTTGAGCGTGGGGGAGGTGGCAGGCAGGCAAGGTCAGTTGGTTATGGTTGAACAGAATTGAGTGAATTCTGGTTTTGTTCTTTGAATACAAGAAAAGAAAAATGATTGGGATGCTTCTGTTCCATCTCAACAAGGAGACAGGTCAAGTGCCTAAGACACTTTGTGCCATAAGCAGCCTTGATAGACTGCATCCCTTAGGCTGTACCACGGTCCGTCCCTTATGAGTTGCTATGGTGCTTTTGTATTGGCAGGTCCTGGCTATGATCCTAGAGCATTCTATCTTTTAAAATGTTTATACCTTTAGGTTTTGCTGTATTTTTTCAAACAGCTCTTATACAGCCTTTCTGAGGCTTCCAAATACCACATTTCAGGACAGCTGTCTCTTAATATATACGCACTCTTCAGAACCCATGTGTTTTCGGAAGAGTTTCTCTTGTCAGTGCTTGAGGAATGAAATCCATGATAAATATGCTCAGAGAAGAATAGGGAGAGAGATTATTGTTCAGCTGCCCCATTCTTTCTCTCCCTTTTTCATTCCGCTTCCTTGGCATGCTTTTCATAGAATCATTTAAGTTGGAAAAGACCTTTGAGATCATCAAGTCCAACCACTAACCCAACACTGCCAAGCCCACCACTAAACCATGTCCCTAAGCACCGCATCAACACCTCCAGGGACAATGATTCCACCACTTCTCTGTGCAGCCTGTTCCAATACTTGACCACGCTTTCAGTGAAGAAATGTTTCCTAATATCCAATCTAAACCTCCCCTGGTGTAGCTTGAGCCTGTTTTCTCTTGTCCTGTTGCTAGTTATTTAGGGGAAGACACCGACGCCCACCTGCCTAAAGCCTCCTTCCAGGCAGCTGTAGAGAGCAATAAAGTCCCCCCGAGCCTCCTTTTCTCCAGGCTAAATGCCCCCAATTCCCACAGCCACTTCTCATAAGATTTGTTCTCCAGACCCTTCACAGGCTTTGTTGCGCTTTGTTTCACTTAAATGTCTCTGCTGTGAACTTCTGGCTAGCTGGGAAAACAGTAACATACTTGCATGTGTGCCTTTAAGCAGCATAGACTGTGACCCTAGGGTATGATCTTTTTGTATTAATGAATGTGGGATGTATGCTGTTACTTCATTTAAATACATACTATCGTTAGTCAGCTACCCGAGTGCTACATTTGCTACTCTATCTTGAGGTTGCAGAAGTATTAGTGGGCCCTATATATAAGGTTTCATATTGCACTGGCATAAACATCTTAAAGCAAATCCTCTCCATTGCTTATAATGATACAGGAACCGTGAAATAAAAAGTCATAACTTATCTGAGGGCTTGTCATAACATCCCTCATCAGCTAGAGTTGTTTTGAGACTTTCATGGCAAGTTTTTGTTGATATTGTGAAATTCTTTAAAAATGATATTGTAGATACTGCTTTATTTTTTTGTTGTTTAGATTTGTTCCTGAAATGACCTAAAATTTTTCAGGTCCTGAAAAACATTACAGCTTAACTTCTGAAGATGTAACCTCCTTCCACAGACACTCAGAGAAGATATGTAGAAATACTACAGATTTCCATAAAAACCTGGAGGTAAAAGACCACAGCATATTTGATACTCTTAGGTAAATTAAACGTGCTGAGATTGTTTTTGTGGTATTGTAAAATGCTTGATGTGCCAAACATCTTGCCAAAACTGAAATACAAACTGTCTTGACTTTGTGACTGCACTTTACAATGCTGATTGCAAATGTTAGCGTGACTTACTGTGTACCTAGGTGTTCCAAGCCAGTAGTCTCAGGCAGCTCAGATTAAGTGATATATTTTGTTGCTGAGACTCCAAGCCATAAATTTTGGGCTTATGTTTCTTTTTAATGCATTAGCTTTTGTTAATATACGTCACTGAGATCTATAAAGCACATCTCTTAAAACATCAAAGTTCTTTTGGTTGAAAGGTACCTTGAAAAAGAGGAGTTGTGAGCAGGTGAGCCGATAACATTTAACTCAATGTTTAACTGTCCTATTGCCTTGGAGACTAAGGAGATGACTGGAATCAAGGAAGTTCCACAAAATTCTGTATGCCTTTGGTTTCTAAATATGTTCTCATAATTAGTAAGGATCAGTGAGACACTGTGAGGTTAGCTAGGTGCTATGTGAATACAGCTAATTCAGAGATTTCTGGTTGGTTGGCTTTTTTTACAGTGTTCATAATATTGAAATTGCAGGTCAGTAGAAAACTAAACAATATTTTTAAGTAGTGCAGATAGTACATATGAGACCTACTTTCCTAGCTTACCTGTTCTAGGATTAGGGATTTCTCCATTAATGTCGCAATAGTGACAATGTTGTTTACTTCCTGCTTGTTTAAGAGTTGACAATGTATGTGACAAAAACTGGGGGAAAAGTGAATAGAGTAGCTGTATGTATACTTGCAAAATATATGGCAAAAGCTGTTTTCATGCCTTTTAGTGCTATGTATGTGAACATATGTCACTAAGGCTTAAAGCGGAGTAGCTTGAGGAATTTGAGCTGCTGAAAATCACTGTGCTATGTTTTTTTTCAAGGGGCTGGGATGAAAGCCAAATGGATGATGAGGAAGAAATTCTGGAGGATAAGCAACAGGTTCTTGCATTACAGTGAACATGCAAAGAACTTAATGCAATTTTTATCTTTGCATATCGAACAAAACCAAGAAGCAGACGAAGAGGTGTCTTGAGTGCTGCTCAAGATATTATCTATTAAGGATTATTTTGTAAAACTGTCAATAAAAATTCTTAAAACCCTCTTGATTTTGACTTTTATTAGTATGAAGAATCAACAGAATAAAAGAAAACTGGTCTTGTGCTATTATGTTTTAAGATTTTTTTTCATCAAATTTTATTTAATATAAGGTTCCTTGCCCGAAGATTGATTTTTATGTCTCCAAATGCAGTTTTACATTACCAAGCTGGAAGGTAATGTGCAAGGGGTGTTAATGGAGTGTTCTTAAATTGGGGATCTCAATATGGCCAAGTTTATGTGATGAGATGCATGGTAGAAAGCATGATAGGTCTAGTATACTTTACTCCTTATTATATATTTTACCAGTAAGGGGCTTTTGCCTTTCAGAATAGAAATTAACAGTTTGATACAGTATATTTTACTTCTCCTGCTAGACTCCTTTCTTCTTCATTTAAGGATGTAGCATATACTGGCAGTAAACTTTGCTCCCTCTGCTCAGCATCGATGGGAAGTCCGTCCTTTCTGCACTGTACTACTTCCGCTGTTCCAACATGCCAATTCAGAATGATCTATGTTCAGCACGCCAATCAGCTGTACTGTAGGTTGTTATCTTATGGGCCTTTAAAGATTAAGAGAACAAAGAGGAAATACAGTTAAAAGATGATCTTGGGTGGTTTTAATTTCACCAAACCATTTTAATTTCTCTGATCAGGGTGAGGCCTTAACTGTACTTCTGAACTTGCTGCATCTGTGGCCTATAAAAAGGTTTCTTCCTCCTTTTCTCCCTTTCCCAGTTAATGTAAGGTTAAATGCAATTAATATAACTTCTGTAAAAAGTCACTTGGCTGTTACATGCTGACACGGTACTCTAATGTAAAGAGGGTTTGGTGGCCTTCTGCTCTCTTTTTGAGGAGGTGCTTAATTGTACCCAGTAGTTCAATAGTTTTCTATGGAGGTGGAAGGAAGTTACAGTTTGGAAATGATTTAAGTAGTGTCTTTTGGTAATATCTTTAGGATTCTCAGACATAGCCTCAAGCTTCAACTTTCTTTAATGTTTTATTCTTTCATCATATTCTATTTTAATGTGATGAACGGATCTTTTCCTTCTCGTACTAGTTTCCTCCACAGTGGTTTTTAAGATGCTTTTCAAAGCAACTTAAAAGCTCTCCACATGCCCCTCGTTTTTAATCAAAAAGAGTGTATCAGATTGCAGTCACAAAAACTTGTGTTGGGTAATTTTGAAAGTGGAATTAATTAAAAGCTTTTGTCTGACAATTATTCCTACCCATTTATAGGTGAATAACCTGACAGGACTGTAATGCTTATTGTTGTTCACCAAACTTTCATACGGAAAGAGAAGCTTTACATCTTCCATCTGTGTTCCACAGTTCTCTCATAACTGCTTTAAATCAGGAGTTTATAGAAGATGAAGTTCAGAGAGAAACACTGTACATACTTTTAACCATGTTGTTGCCCATTTTATATTTAATGAAAGGTTTATGTGTCTACTTTGGTTGTTTTTTACGACAGCAACAGTGATCAGTAAGTTATGAAACTTCATGTCAGAGGCCTTTTATTAAAGGTCACGATTTCCATCACTAAATTAGTTAATTAGGAAATGTAGATAGTTTTAAGTAATTATTTTTGTTTATAGCCTCAAATGTTTAAAGACTTCTTAGAGTATTCATCTTGAAAACCTTGTGGCTCTGTGTTCAGAGGTGGTGAGTGACCTTTATTAATGTATGAGTGGAAACATTCCGATGTATTATTTAGCTCCTGACAATTAAACATGCACTTGTTTGTATTCTCCCCACGCCGTAGGACTCTAATGTAGTACGCATTTGTCGTCTGTCCCCACCATCAATTATGCGCTCGTGTTAGACATCTCAGTAATCTTTTCAACACTTGTACAGGAAAAAGTACTTCAGTAGCCCTAATTCATAAAAAACTAGAGCCGTCAGGCTGAACAGGCCATTGATTTGATTTCCTGCCTCATTTCTTGTCTTTAAGGTGAGGGCATATTTTCCACTTCAGTTTTCTTTATGGAGTTTACCATATATTGATGTTTTATTACAGTAGCTCTTTGCCAGAAATTCTAAGAATAAAGTCAGAAAGCAGGTGTTCTCCTTCGTAGATTAAGGCCAGTGCTTTTCTGTTATGATTATAACCTTTTCTTTCTGAGTTATTTTTCCAAATATTTTTATTACACTCATTTCCCTTTGTGCAGATAGGCTGACTGCTTCCATGCTGTTCCCAGCCCTTTTTAACTAGAAAACTGATGAAGCAAGTGCTGTTGTAGTGTATGCCTAGAGCCCTCAGCAGCCAGGTTAATCTTTTGTGTTTGTGCTTGTTGGAGGTAACTAGAAAGTCACTGACTGTTTTAAACACCTCATTTTTAACAGCTTTCCCCTGCCTTCTCTTTTTCTTGAAAGAAAAAAATGCTTCTGATAATACTTATAACAAACTTAGGGTTGAAAATGAGCTTCCTTCAATGTAGTAGTAATCTTTTTGGTTAGTCAGTGATCATTTAAATGCATTTTGGTTTGGTATTCCTAGGTTTGACACACTTGAACATGTCTGTCTTGTGTTTAATTTTTTTTTCCCCTATAGGATATCAGTTCTTATCTTAACCAGAAGACCAAAGAAAGCACCTCAACTGATGCAGTTCTGTGACATTTATTGTTTGGTTTTTGTTGCAAATAGAACAAACCTAGTGTTGAAAGCTTGCTGCTTATGATTATGGATCTGGTTTAATGTACTTCTCTACATTTATTGCCTTGATACAAATACAGTGTCCAAATGGTTATGTTGGGTTGTTTTTTGTTTTTTTTTTTTTTTAATTTGCTCCTGTGCTTGTTCTAGGGATGGCTAGAGCTAAACCCAAGTGTCAAGGGTTTTGCACAGGAAAATGATCTTTTCTGCCCATTTAGAGAAAGAGAAAAGAAGGAGAGAAAAAGTGGAAGACTGGTTTGTTTTTATTTTTACCTTCTAGGGTGAGTCTATGCATCTTTTTGTGTACATTTTTTGGTAATGTGATTTTATAAAACAAAAATCCTATGAATTAACTTGGAAATCAGTTTGGATTTTGAAAGAGGATGTCACCTTCATTGTATGTTAAAGTATTCAAGGATTCATGTGGACAGCCTACTTTTCAGTAGTCTGGCAGACTCTACAGGCCTGTCTCTGGTTTTTTTGCCTTTTTGAATGTGGCCGTTTTCTCTTTTCCAACAACTGTCAGTATAACATACGTTGGTGTAAAAGGCTGTTTGGTGGGCAGGTGGACTTACTGGTTTTGGTGGTTATCAGTACCAGAATGGGTGAACCTGGCAAAGACTGGATTACTGGCTAGATTTTGAGGGTTTCTTTGTTATCTTGGGAACAAAAGTTTCCTTTCTGTCCTTTCAGCTAAAGAAAATACATGAGGCATGATTTTTGTGTGTGATGTTTAAACATTAGTATTCCAATGCTCTCAGCTTTTTTCACCCCATTTTTTTTTTTTCTTTTTTTCTTAAGAGCTTGGTGTGAGACCCAGGGAAAAAATCTGACTCCACCACTCCTCTGCTCAGAAAATTGTTGCAAACATATTTAGTACAAGAGCGTGGAATAATTTAAGGATGAAAACCTGGTAAGAATCTTCTGTCCGTTGTCAAGCTTTATGACCTGTACCAGAGCAGCAGACTTGTGCAGTTTACATGTCAGAGCATTGCTGATCTAAACAGTGAGGGTTAATCTGGCAATAATCAGGTGTTTCTATGTGCTTGGAGGAACCCTTGTGCTTCACAGAGATCTTCTGCCTATCTCTGATAGGGAGACGACCCATATACTGAGATTCTGAGATTCACTAGTCCTAGTCCCAGTTCATCATAGAATTCTTTCCTACCCGCCAGTATTTCTTTTTTTCTTATACCCCAAAGTGATGGTGCAACTGGAGCTCATGCTGTTCTCCTGAAATTACCTTTCTCTGTGTACCTACCAAATTGCCTGGCACCAGTGGATGGCTTTGACAGGTAAATCTACCTGGTAGCAAATTGCCAAATATTAAGTCAGTTTCTGTATCTTGATGTTTTAAATATCAGTTCTTCTTCCAGCTTGCCATAAGAGAAGGATCCAGCATAATGATAAAGGAATCATGTTGAAATTTGTGTTATTCCCAAGTGCTATAATTCCAAGACTTCTATTCCCCTTATCTTCCTCTAGGTATCTTAGTGCATTTCAGGGAAGGTCACAGAGTCTGTAGCAGAGCAGCATCAGACTGGCACTGTCCATCCAGGGTGCTGTGTTGCCAGGCCAGGTTCTCATGTGCATCTCTGTAGTTGCTTATCAGGAAACAGCTGTGTTTCCATGACCACTAACGAGCAAATTTGCAGTGTAAAATGAGTGTGCCATGAGTGTGCCTTGTTCTCAAGATACAGACAAACTTAACAGCTGTTAACTTCAGTTGAATACTTATTTCTAAAGCACTTACCTGGAAGTCCTTGAAATATTTTAATTGGCTGCCATTTGGCTGGCTGCCTGATAATGTCTAACTGGGTTTGGGTTTTGTTGTTTGAGTTTTTTTTCTCTGTATAGGATGGGCACTTATCCCATGAAGTGCTTTCTACTTCTGCTGATGTAGTCGGCTGTACACACAAGACTGTGTTAAGATTTGAAAGTGAGAATTGAGACTTTCCTGTTCATGTTTCATTTTGATCAGTTCTGGCAATGAATGAATTACATTGAAAACACTGTTCGTGACTCTGCTTGGGGTGGTACCGTAAAGGACTCTGGTACATACTCTTAAGACTCCCTCTAATAAAGCAGAGCTCTGTTTTGCTGCTTGATTCTAACCTTTAATAGATTTTAAGATGCTGTCTTTTGCTGCATCTCATTTATAAAAATTAAGAGTTGTTCTTTTCTCCATCATAATATAGCTTACGTGCATCTCATTCAATTATCAGAAATACATAAACCTAATTAGTTTTAATTTACCCAGACCCTTTAGATCAGAGAAAAATGCATCTGTCTTTTTCGTTTGAAAAATGAAGTCTGCAAATTGCAAGCCATCTAGACAAGGGCATTTCTGAATTATACTGGTCAAGAGAAGTGTTCCGTGACTTTCTATTTGATTAGGATTAATTAGGCTGTTGAATATGCTTATGCTTTTTGTAAGGGAGGAAAACATGATAATCCACTTTATGTTAATATTACAGATCAGTTAACAAGCACAAGAAATGGAAGCTTCAAAAAACCAAACCTAATTTTCTATATATTGAGGATTGTAAAGACCCTCCAAGAAAGCTATCTTTGATTTTAGTAAAACAGAAGGATTTCAAATGCTGATTTCCAAAGGAAATAGAACCGAGATACTAAGGAATAAATATTCAGCAGAGTATCTTTTCCAGTGGTTTTGTTTTACTTCAGTCAAAAATGGTGCTTGCACAGGCTCGGGTTTTGGAGTCTGTATCAACAGATCATTTCAGGTTCTCTTCTGAGTGGTAGCTAATAAGGCAGAGTTTGCAGTAGCAAGTGTGAAACCTTGGTAGGCTAAAATTAGATTCCATATACTAGCTTAACTAAAAAGTCTGGAGGGAAAAAAAAGAACAAACCCCAACAAAAACCGCTTGGCAAATCCTTCAGGATTTGGTCTGATGTGTACATAAAACATTTTTTTTGAACCTAATATCATAAAAATTACCTAGTATTAATATATTGAAGAACAGAAACATAATTTTTAGGATTTTGTGGGGGGTTTTTGGCAGTGTTTCTTTCTAAAAACTATTTTGCAAGGAAAAATAGAAGCCCATCAATTTCTTTTACTTTGGTGTGAGTCTTTCATGTGTTATATTTACTATAGATCTGTCTAAGGTTGAAAATTCCTTGCTACAGGAACTCCTTAGTCCCTTGGGAGAGAGAGACCTTCCATGGTTTTCTGCTCTCGTAAGTTTTTCTGTACCATAAAATAATGGCAGTGGATGCAGGAACTCTTAAATAAATAGTTGCATAAAGATGCAGAGGTGATCCTTGTGAATTGGGAATTATGCTTAGACTGACTTAAGATTCTGTTTATAACCATAAATGGCTGTACATTGGGCAATCCATTCTGTAGGATGAACTTGATGTGATAAGGAAATGAGTAGGACAGAGGAATAAAAAAATATCTATATTCTTCTGCTGAACCATGGAATACATGCCAGTATGGCTTTCAACTTTGCAGTTTTTCTTCCTAGAAGACTACTTTGAGGGGAGAAAAAAAGGTGGCAAAGTATTTCTCTAGTTATGTTGCTCGGACAGATTCAGTTTCTCAACTAACTGGAAGACTAATAATGCCTGTTTTAAAGGAGGGTGCCTGTCTAATTTGGAAACCTACATGATAAGAAACAGGAATTGGAGAAAGTGTAGGACAACCTTTATTAGAGCTTTTGAATGAAATCAGTCCAAGTATCTGTTGGGGAAGAGGTATTTGTAGCCCTTAAATGGTTCTTTGAATCTAAACCTCTGTTCTGTGTACTGATGTATTTCTCTGCAGAAACTGTATTTCCTTGCTTTGTGCCTGTGCTCGCTGTGCTCTGTGCTCAGACTTCCCACAACAATGGGAAATAATAAAGTGAAGGAGGCCAAGACCACAGGACCTGGAAGGAAACAGTCCTTGAGCCTGTGTCACTATGACCTGGTGATGGTACAGATTCGCGGTTGAGGCTGAGAGAGCTCATCTGTGGTAGTGTCTAATCTTTTTACAAATATAGTTGCCCATGATGTAGTGTACACAAACTATGCTTTTTCTGCACCAGAGCCCTGGACAAAGCATTTTCCTTTTTTTTATCGTAAGGTTGAATCATTTTTACAGGGAAACCTGATGAAAAGTTAATTGGATGTGTCTCTGTTGGAAAAATATGAGCACTTTTCTTAACGTACGATGAAACATCCTGAAAAAATAATGCTAAGTTGCATCATTTCTGTCTGGCTACTGTAGCTCGCCAAATACATATACGCTTTCTCCACTATTATATTTTATTTTCCTATTTGCTATATTACATTAGAATTACTATTAAATTATCAATTAGAGCAATTATATGTTGCTTTAAACACAGCTACTGTTCTTGGCGTTATTTGCATTTAGCTGTTAAAGTGCTGTAAAATAGCTTTTATGATCACAATTAGAATGCCAGCTACGCAACAGAAAGAACGAAGAACATTTTTTAAAAATCCCAGAAACTTCTGAGGCAAAGAGGTACCATATCATCTGTCCTCTTTAATTCCAATCATTAAGCTTTCACAGATTATTTCTTTCGTGGCTAAGCTGTTCTTACACTGTTTCTTGGGTGTTTTTCTGCTCCCCCCCTGCCTCATTAGTATATCTGTGAGAACAGACCTAAAACATGTTAACGAAGGTGAAAGCCTTTTTCTGCTATGCAGCGTTCTTTGTAGGTGAGATGGCCTGTGCTTCAGAAAGGTTGGACCTGAGAAGCAGGCCAGAAAGGAGCGAGAGAACAGATGACAGATTTTCAAATAGAAAGAGCTACAGTTATAGACAGAACCTCTCCTCTCCCGCTCATCTCCCCATTTTTTTCTTTCTTTCTAATTTTTCCATTTTTAAAGGTGACTTTGAGAGCTTGTGTGCATTTATAAGATGGCAGGTTGGTTTTATTGTGTATCTTTTTTGGAGAAGGTCAAAACAGGAAAAGAGATAAGGACTCTGATTACTTTTCACTACCATTGGTAAAAAGAAGAGAATATTCTGGCTTCCCTTTCAGCACAGATTATGCAAATGGCTTAATTTTGAATGATGAAATCTTAAGAACATCTAGGGACAGCCTATCTGTTCTTAATAAAGTCTGTGGGAGTCTTGCCAGTGAAAAAGCACATAATGTTCTTAGTCACATTTTTGCTTTCACTGTTTAAATGACTTTGGAATCCATTGTATAAAACGTACGACATAATGCGGTATCTTTATGCATCACTGTAATGGACTCTACTGCCTGCATTAGCTGCTGCATACTGGACTTCATCTGCTTTCACCCTAATCAGTCAACCTCATGTACAGCATTGCCTGGAAATTGGGGCTTGGAGTGTCAAGAGCTGTACCCCCATGTGCTCTTTCTTAAGAGAAGAGCTCCTGGAACTAATTTCCAAAGGCTTTCAACTGCTGTGAACTTTCTCAGGTGTAGGAGACAGGGTTCAGGTTAATAAACTGTCTGAGAAATATAGAGCTAAGGAAATAATTTTCAAAAAAATGTTCTGGTACAGAGAACATATTCTGTGCCCAGTGTGACTAGGTGAATGGCTTCACTTCTAACCATTAAAATCTTTCTAGGTTACCCAGTTTTTATAAACCTCTGTCCATCTTTTTTATTTAAAGCTATTCTATGACTTCTAAAATAATTCTCCAGACATGCAAAATTTCATCACTAGTAGGTATTGTCACAGTAGGTGCTAAAAGCAACAGTGAAGAAGTTCTCACATTCTGCTGTCTAAATTTCTTGTGCTTATTTGCAGTGCTTCCAGGATTAATGTGGAAGGAAATAAAATCTTTAGCTTGGCTGTAGGTAAAGTAGTATTTCCCATACAGAAAGGTATAGTATTTAATAAGAGCTCGGTTATAAATCAGTCTTTCCTCCTTGTGATGTAGCCAAGAGTGGGAAAACTAAAACTGGACATAAACAATCCTCAGTGACCTTCATGTGGCTCTATTTCCCTTTTCAAACTACTTGCTGTTGAATGCTTTGAAATTGCATGCCTTGTATGGGTTTGAGATAGGAATGGGGGAAAAAAACCCAAACCACTTCCATTTTGATGGTAGAACAGCACTGAACTAAAATGTCAATGCAGATATTAAGCAAGCTAATGAGATTTTTTCAGTTTTCAAGCTGGAAAGCTTCATAGCCAATACAGAAAAACATTGTTAAATTAAATAGGTTAGAATTTGCTCTGTTTGTAAGAAATGCAGTATGACTAGAGACAATAACCTGCTTTGTGTGGAATATTATTTCTGGTTTACATTTTTTACAGACGTTTTCTGCTGTCTGTAGAAGAACTGGTTAGATCATTAAATTTTTGAGTAGGCTGAAGGTTTAAGAACTGGGTCACCATGACGTTATTAGCCAGGCCAAAGCTAAGACAGAGTAACTAGCAATAATGGTAAATAAAATTCATAGTTATGAATTCATTGGTGCTGTGTTAGCTTTAGTTTTACTAGGAACTTTTTTAGGCCTTGTTGGCAGAAACCTTTTTTCATGGAAAATTTCATTAATTAACCATGTAAATTTTATTAAAGGGCACTGGAAATTGTCCTGGTGTTTTACAGACTGCTTGAAAGAACAAGGAGATTACTGTTCTGAAGAGTTTACAGTTTCAAATGCTGTTCACTTAATCAAAAACCAATACAGAAAAGTGATGATTACCCTGTATTTTTTTCTATATTGCACTGAGAACATGAAGTATCTTTTCATAATTTAACAGACATTTATGACTTACAACACTTCAAAAGGCAGTGTTTTATAGTTATATGCAGTTCATTTCTGCAGTACAAATTAAAACTTGCTTAACTTTCTTAGATAAGCATCACCAAGTAACATTTCTCATGCTGCATGAGATGACTCTGTTCTGAAAGTCAAAATAGCTTTCCAGGGAATATTTCACATGTTAATTTTTCTACCTGAATATATTTGGCAATGTAATTCCAGGAAAGATTATGAGTTAGCTTATATAACTTAAGTGTGTAATATCCCAATAATCTTAAAGTAAACCATTTTCCTTCCACTTCCCTGAAGCATTTATGCTGAAACTTTAAAAGCTACGATGTTCAACTTCTACATTGTCTCTTGTATTTACAGTGTTCCTACAGTGTAAAGCTGCAGAACTGAAGATTGTGTAGCCATACTAGGACCATGGCTTATAGCACAGCATGTAGGGAGTATTGTGTATGCTTAAAAAAAAAATAAAAAATCACACTACACAAACTGTTTCAGAGCAGTGGGGTTTGTTTTTCACTTGCAGAACTTAGATCTGTCTGCAGGGTGTTTATCATTACTGCTTTGTATGGCATCTACATTTAACAAGGCAGCTGAAGAATGATGAGGTTTATTTCCTGACAGTTTTTTAAACAAAATGGAATGCCTACTACTTAACAAAAGCCTTTTTTCATTTAGTCAAATATCAGAAAAAAGAAATAACTGTAGAGTTTCATTAGTTGCAGATAACTTGCCCAGACAGCTGTACTCTCAGCATGTTGTCAAAACTTGTCTCAGAAGCCAAATCAGCCTAGGAAGCTAATCAATTTAAAACATATAGCAAAAGTTATGGGCCACTCCAAGGTATTAACAGTGTAAAGTAGTCTGCCAAGGCATAGGAAATTCACTGTCAGAGTAATGCAGTATTTTTCCTGCTTGGTGTTAAAACTCTGTTACTGCTTTCTGCTGTGTATTCTGGAAAGCAAGAAAACAACAAAGTAAGTGCAGTAACGTTTAATAGCAGTTCATCTAGTGAGGGAAGATGTCTAGGGCCGGGTGTCCTGTCCAGGAAAAATCTACTGGGAAGAGGCAGAGCTCCAATGGAAAACCTCTGAAGCCCTAATGGCCACTCCTTTGCATTCTTCCTCCAAGAGAGGTATTTAATCATCTTTGAAAAGCCAGAAGAGATGAGCACATTTGTTGCTTTTGTCTTGGGAGCCCCCAGTTCTATTACCATCATCATTGCCCATGCTAGTTTGATGTGTGCCTCTGTACTGAAAGTCTCTCAGCTTCCACAAAGGTTAACAGGCCTTAAGTTAATGCCTTTTAAAGATGTTTTAGCATCTCTTAAAATGTCTCTGTGTGAATGTAAGAAAAGGGAGCTAAGCCTTGTGAGGCTAGACATGGGCTTTTTTTCATGTGAAAATATTTGATTTGTTAATTTTGAGTGACTTTCAACAGCACAGAAAGATTTGATGTTATTGCACAACAGGTTTTGAGTCAAAATGAGAGGTTAAGCATGGATATAGGCACAAACTTAAGAAACCAAATGGAATAAACTGACACACTTAGAAAAATTTCTGAGAGGAATAACATAACAGAGAAGTATGCATATTACTGGCAGCATTTGTTTTCTGTACAGTGAGCTAAGTTGGAGATGAGTGAATTCTCTGACAGAGCTTTCATGTTTTCATGTTTTCTACAGGATCTTTCTACAAATGTTGCTCATGTTGCAGAGCTTAAGTCGTATGGCTGGTGCCCACTTCCTTCATGGAGTGTAACATGTCAGCGGCTGTGTCCAGGAGTTCAGTAGGCACTTGATGAAAAGTGTGCTGAAATGTGCTAAGTATCCTGATGTGTGCTGTTGCTGTTTGTTCTTAATTAAGAAATGAGCATAAGGTCTCCTTTTGGTGATCTCTGTTCTATATTTGACTCTTCTTTTTGATTAAAATTCTGTTGTCTTATAATGTGAAAATCTCTCTGTGCTTTTAAAAGTCACTCATAATTTACAAATCAGTTAAACGTTTTTTTCATGAATGACAACCAAGGATTTGTGCCTGCAAGTATCACTGCATGAAATGGGCTATTTAAAGCAAAATCTATTTGCTTCAGAAAGAAGAAAAATGCTCTGAATTTGAATAATGTGTCAAAATGTCAACCAAATTGTCAGCCAAATGTGGCAGCTGTTCCATTCTTGGGTTCATGTTATATAAAAGATAACTGAGGAATGTTGTAGCTGCTTTTATTTGTTTTGTTTAGTGAAATTATTTTTTTATTAGAAATGACTTTTTCAGTAATCCTTTTTGACAGTAAACAGCCGAAGTTTTATCCAGGTTTCTGAATAAACTATTTCCAAAACCTTCTATGCAAAGTATTGTGGGTGTTGAACACTGTTAGACAGCTAGCCCACTTTCCTCCCACATTCTCTTGTGCTTTCTGTTCGTATTCTCCTGCTGCCCTTGCCCCCTTTTGTCCCAGTAGTGGATCTTAATCAAGATGCAATATGTTGCAAGGTAAAGCAAATAAACCCTTATTGTGTAAACATTTGCAATTCCTTCTCCTTTTCCTTTCTCTTCAGTTATAGGAGGCATCTACTGCTTGTTCCTCAAACCCTGGTTCTTGCCTTTAATCTCATCTTTTCCTTCCAATTGCAGCTGGTAAAGAACAAACTGGAGGGGAGAAGAGAAGAGACAAGAAAAAGATGTGGCTGATTTGCACAGTGGAGTTGGTCTTTTACAGTAAGTTTTCTGTTTTGGGCACTTGCTACAGAGATTTCTGGGCTGCAGGACTGATGTATCCAGGCTTCTTCCCCCACCCGACTACTTCCTCCACTCCAACCATTGCTGCAGTCAAGCGAAGGTTCTCCTGATCTTTTTCTTGATTCCCTACTGTTAGGAAGTGCCTTGGCCTCTGTTCCTCAGCAGGCTCTCTGGCTTCAGCCTTTGTTTTGTTCATCAGTGTTCCTCCTCGGTAGGCAGCCCTCAGCAGGGCTGTTGCGAGTGCCTTCTAAACACTTTGGATAGATCTCAGCTCAGGAAACCAAAATAATCAATTGCTATGCTTTTGTGTGTATGAAAGTCAAGAACTAAAAGCTTCCACAAGAAGCATGCAACAAAGTTCTTCTGTATGAATTCTAACTTTGGAAGATGTGTACCTTTCAGTGAAATGAGAATGCTTTACCTAAATAGGGTTATTATAAAAGTAGCATCTGGTAGACAAAGCCTTATTAAAATCAGCTTGAGTTCCAGGTTATTTATTAGAAGATGAGGGAATTAGGGAAGGGAATGACAAGGGAAGAGAAAGAAAGAAGGTTTAATTGCATGAATGCATACGGTGTGTGTATATGATGGTGAAACTAAGGAACTGTTTCATTTTTTTCATAGGCAAACCAGATTTAAAAGGGAAAGATTATGTATTGCAAGAGCAGCAATATTATTTATAGATGCTTAACCTTATGTTCATATGTTTTCAGTGTGTGTGTGTATAGAAGCAGTGTATATGACCTAATAAAGGCAAATGATTTGTAGAAAGATTGTGGAATGTATAGCAGCTTTAGTATTATGACTTCAGTCAAGTTCTCTTATGTTACCTACCTCACTTAACCTAGCTGGAAAGACAGCAAATGATGTATGTCTTGCAGAAAAAAATGTGCCACACCTGTAGTTGAGTTTTTCTAGATAAATGATATTGCAAGATGTGAGTTTTTTGTAGGGTTTGTTGAGCTGAATTGACCTTTGCAACACAACTCTTTAGCAATCCTCAGGTTTTGAAACAAATCAATAAATTGAGCAGTAACACTTCACGAAGACCAGATGGTCTTCACCCACTACTTCTAAGGGAATTAAAATGTGAAATTACCAGACTGCTGCTGTGGTGTACCACTTAAATCTGCCTCAGTGCAGAAGGAATAGCAGGGAGTAACTATTACACTAGCCTTTTTAGTGTTCCAGTGTGTAGCTGAATTCAAAGACAAATAAGTCTGATTTATTAGTACAGCATAAGAAAAAAGTAAGCTAGTCAGAGGAATGGATAAGCATATGTTGGAGAATTATCACTGTAACTTTTATGAAGATAAACAGTACCTGGAAGATCATAGTTCCTTAGAGAAGTTGACAAGTATGTTGATGTGGGTGGCATAATTTACATGTTGTGCATAGATTTTTCCAAAAAGCCTCTTAAAAATTATAAGAAACCTTTTAGGAAATTGAACAAGCATTTAATTAAAAAGCAGTTTTTTTATGCATTTGTAACTTGTTTAAAAAAAAAAAAGGGGGGAACTGAAAGACAGGTTTGTATTTTTTCTTGTGGTGGACAATTGCAAGGCCTGAACTATAACAAATATGATCTGGAAAAGGAAGTAAATACAAAGTGACTCAGAATATTCTAATCAAAACTAACTGTGGAAGCTTGCATAAATGATTGTATGACAGAGGAAATAGAATATTGATAAATAAATTACTGTCTGTGGGTGGGAAGAAACTTTAGTCAACGTCATGGATGAGTTTTACATTTGCCAGTTGGGGAAAAACATTGTCTATAGTTCCTTGAAAATGTTAGCTGAATGGCGGTCAAGCTGCCACACATGTAATTCTCTATGTAGATGCTAGTTATGGTACATCATTCAGTATGCAGTGGTACTGTTGATGTGATTCTAAAAGGAGGATTCAAATTCCCTTCCTACTCACTCCAGGAAAAAATTTCTCCATTAGAGGTCCTAGAAGAAGCGGTCCCATATCAGCAAGTCTAACTCTTATTTTGCAGGCAAAATACAACTTTTTTTCCCCTCTTTTTCTTATTGGTTGGTTGGTTTTTGCTGTTGATACCATGTTTGGGAGCTACTTCCAGAACCTCACTGCTCTAAGGGTCAGGTTGGAACATTCACCTCTCTTCCAGGTTAACTTTGACTTTATTTAATTTATTTGTCCATTTTTTAAATAGCATTTTTAGTTTAGATGGTTCTTTTCTCTCCATTAGTGCTTTTCTTTCAATCCATTGTATCTAATGAGAGGCAGCAATTAAGACCCAAAAGACAGTACTTTGCTAAACTGATCAAAGATAAGACTCTCAGGAGATTCCCCTTGGTCGTCATAGTAGCATATGACTAATTCACCTTTTCATGAACACAGCTATGTTTGGTATTGGAAGTATGTTAGTACACTGCTTAGTAACGTAGTTATATGGTTTAGAAGAGGTTTAATGCAGCCATCCACATGATGAAGCGAATGAGTTTGAGTTTCCATGAAGACTGACTGTATAATGCTCATAAAATTCCTAATTTATTACATAGATGCGTAGTCTGGCATTTGGCAGAGCTAGAAGAAAACTTTTGGATGCTTTTGATCAAAGCTGCTTATGGAAAATTATGCTACAAAGCATCAAGGAAGTGTTAAGAATATATAATGGCACAGTTTGAGAAAGAATGAAGCTCACATCAACAGAAGTTGGTAAATTTTGGGGAAACTTGGTGTATAGTTTCTCAGTTCTATTCCTCCAATAAAGCTTGATGCTTATTCAAATCAGATGCTTTAAATATTGGGGTTTTAAGACAGGTGCTAAAGTAAAAATGTACCTAAATTAAGAAAATTAACTACAGAAGAATGGTCTGCTGTAGCATGTGACAAAGACCTTTAAGTGGCTAAATGGAATCTAAGTGATTTTGTCACTATCCAGTGTTCAACTTCATGCAAGGATGAATAACATTTTACCAGTAGTTCAGAAACTGGAAACACTCTGTGCCTAGGCTAAAGGAGTGGTTTAGCTTACATTACTTTCTGAGGCTGTATTATGTTGCAAATCTAAAACCATTCAATAGATAATAAAGAATGTCTGTATTTTTCAGGGATGTGATTTCTGTAATTTCCTAAGCAAACATAACTGTGGAGAGAATCATCTTCTACTATTGGATAAAGACCAGTTAATATTGCATTTGACAATTCTGTAATGTGATTTATATCCCGTTTACTGCTGGCCACCTGCAAACCTTTTATTTTTATTTTTTAATCTTGAGAGCACTCATTTGTCTGTGAAGGATGATTCCCTTGGACTAGCTCACGATCTCGGGCCTGTTGCAACAGCTGGGTGCTTAATTCAGAGATTTGGAGTTACTGAATCTTGATTTCTTTTTAGATAAGGCTTTCAGTAGGCTTGTAGAATGACTGCTGCGCTCTGTTTTAGAAGGAAAATTGCCTTTCATGCTGTCGTCTTTGCTACTTTCATCTCCTGTGAAGGTGGAGTTATGTCCCATTGCATGCAAAATTAAAAGTAACGTAACCTGACTGACTAGTCTTTTAGACACTAAAATGAAACAGTCCTTAGCTTTTGCTAATGTTATTAATATTGTTTTCTGGTTTTAATAATTTAAACATTGGTTTTACTGGTTCCAATTTTTTGTGAGGTCGGTTCTCACCTGTAATGTGGTCCAGGTGTCCTGATCTTCAGCTAAAATATTTACACTATTGGTTTTGATTTCTTCGGTTGCTATCCAAGTCCCTGGAGTAATAATGCTGTCAGTATGCCTGTGATGCAGTGCGCTCTCTTGCTTTTTGATCAGATTCAAACTATTCAACTACTTTTGCTTGCTCAGTGTTTGGCTAAGGTTGACTGAAACTGTGTAAGAGCAGTAGGTAGAGAGAGGTTATCTGAGATACTACAGACATTTCTCCTTCCTCCCTTGGTGGGATGGCATATTTTCATTTGAATAGCTTGCTTTATCAGGTTCTTCCTGGACTCAACTCTACTGAGCTTACTTGTTGCACTGGTGGCAAAAAATATTCTTCATTTGTGTGTAAGTTTTTGACTCCTTTCAGCACCAAACACATCTGTCTGTAGATGATTTGTAAGGCTTCCAGTTTGGCCCGTTGAGGCGTATGGTGTGTGACATTTGCCTTCTGAAAGCTGAGAAGGTTTATGTCCAATATATAATATTGAATTCTGTGCAATATGTTCTATGTGGCTAATGGGATCACATGTCACAGTCTCTTTGCACTGTGTTACTATGCATCTGCTTCCATGTGTAATATAAATGGTGGATTTCAGAGGGCCCTTGGAGTGGGATTTTCAGAAGCTTTTGAAACAGATGTCCCTCAGTAGTTGTCTTGGTCTAACACTTCTTGAAAGTGTCTCAATCCATGTATTCAGATATGGTAGTGAAGTGATAGTGAGGTCTCTGAGAAAACAGAACTACTGAGAAAATTAAACTTTGAAGGTGGTGTTATAGCAGAAGTTGAAATTCTACACTTAATCCTGTGCACTGTTGTCCTGTCTGTGAGGTGGTTGATGTTGTGTTTATGTACAGGCAGCATATAAAGGAGAGGTTAAAAGCTCTGCTTGGACTTTCCTGGAATGGAATTACTGTTTAGGAGCACTTAAATATAGAGGGGGAATTTTTATGTGTGTTTTCTTTAGATCAGTGCTGCATATTTTTATAGTGTATTTTGAATGTTGAGATGGAACTTGAGACTCTGATTTGTGAAAAGAAAATGAAATAAAAGAAAGAATGTGAACTGAATTAAACAAGCTTATTCCTATCTTGAATGATAAAAAGAGGCAGAACTGGTTGAAATACTCCTCTGACACAAAAATTCACCTCAGTCAGAAAGTGAAACCTGAAAGCCCTTTTAGTGAACAAAGCCACCAAGATGAATTGCTTTGAGGAAAGATGAAATGATGCCGTTGTCTAGAGGTGCTAATATTTTGGCTGCCACAGGTGTGATCAGCCCTTTCCAGGTATCCACAGTCCAAAGCCTCACAATGAAGAGCAGAAGGAGCCAAACCAAAATAAGGGAAAAGCTCATTTTACAGCAGAGGCATGAGACTGATGCTGTGTAAGCTCTCATTTCCTGGTGCATAACATGCTAAACTGCTGTAAACAGACCCAGATGTGATCAATTTAAAAGGTGCTACAAAAGACCTAGGTGAGACAGCTGGGAACAGACTTTCTACTTTTTATTTTAGCCTTCCTGCAGGATACTGTTTGAAAATACTACACCAACTTTTTCTCCTGGCTACAGAAAAGGATTAGGAGAGGAGGAAACCTAATAACTGACACTTCACCAGCATAAAATGCATGCAAAATTAAAGCAGTCAGAAAGGATAATGGAAACTAAAGCAGCAATACTTTTATGAGAGTTGAGCTGCAAAGCAGGGGCCTCGAGGCAGCCCTTGTTTTTGATCCAAAAGCAGTCACAGCTCTTTAGATACTGAAGTAAATGAAAAATGCAATGACAGAGACAATACTATCTGATGCATGGTGGACACTTGGTGACACCAGTGCTTTAAAATATGCAAGCATCCACTCAGACATTTGACTGCATTAACTACAGCGATACAGTTCTTTATAAATACCATGATACAGCTGCATGAAGAGATATGACCAGACAGATGACATAGGGCTTTCAAATATGGGGGATATAAGGGGCAACACCAGCAAATAGCTGTAGAAGGGAGGAGCTATTTCATTCCCTGTGCTAGGGCAGAAGCTTGCCATGGCACAACACCGGCTCCAAAAGCTGCTGCTGCTGCCACCATGGGAAAAGCAGAGATAATCAGAACAGGGGTCTAGATGAGAGCTGTCACTTTGGTTGAACTGCGGATTTGGATTCCACAAGAACACGTTTGCCTGACTTGATATTTTTTATTTATTTAATTTTGCTTTCCATGTCTGAGAGAATTGTTGAAATGAATTATGTCGTACAACAAACTTTAGGATGCCTAGGGCAACACTCAAGTTTTTAATATTTTAGCTGCAGTGTCTCTGTAATATGTAAAAGGACTCCTTCCTTTCTAAACTGCAAATGTTTTATACACTTGCTGATATCAGAAATACCTCTGCTTCTGCTGTGCTACCTCCACTGATACTGATGTTATTTGGTTTTCACTCACCCTAGCTCCAGTCAGTTATTATTGCTTAAGGGCTTGAAAGAGATGATTACTTAAGTCAGGGAGCAATTTAATGTAGGTGGAATGTGAGGAGCTTTCTAAGGAAGGAGATAATGGAGTTGGTTTTAACTCTTGCTATACACAGCAAAAAGTCCTTGCCTGTCCTTCACAGGCAGTGTCTGTCTCTGTCAAAAACATCTGTGCGTCTTGCTTATATGTTCCAACTTTTCCATTTCAGTTTGGGTAGGGAGTGAGGTAGGAAGTAACCCTTATCTCTTATAGGGGTAGCCTTCTTCCTTATTGTTTCTTTTCATTTATCATTTGATTTAGAAAAGACCATCTGTGAGTTTGAATAAACATTTAAGTGTGGGGAGTGATAAAGCAACGTTTTATGGATGGTAACTTTTTTTGTGGCTATTTATGTTTATTTCGAGACTCACTGGGAACTCTGCAGAGACCTGCTGCTGCCAGCCTGGAAAGATTGCAGCCCTAAGACTAGTATCAAGCACTGCTTAGTATCCTTATGGTCTACTCAGATTAATGAGAGTGGCTGCTCTGTGCAAATAAATGTCATCTGTACAATTTAGCAATTACATATGTCTAGGACAGGCACAACTTGAGGTCAAGCTAATTAAGAAAACTCCAAAAATATCCATTTTATCCTAAAGGAATAGGTTAAATGAATAGGACTGAATAAAGGCAACTGCAAGAGCTGTTTGTTGTGTTATATTTAGGCTCAAGTCCAGGTGTTTAAGTCTTGGCTGATTATATCCTTGAACATGGGGGAGAAAAAACCTGACACAGTCTTTCCCTTCTGGTTGTGGAACTGTTATTAACTAAAAAGCAAAATATGCTTACACCCAGGATGCCTCTATTAAGCGAGAATGCTGGAAAAGTCAATGAAATGGATTCCTTGATCTGTCGTACCTCTAGAGTGTGGTTTATTCACTGTTATCCCTCGTCATGTGAATCTCTGAGCCCATGCAAGATTTCTGTCATGCTGAGGTTGCATATCACTAACATCTTTTTCTTTCTGACTAGCAGAATCTGTTTGTCTGATGGATATGCCAAAGTGGTATTTGTTAACACATTGTATCTTATAATCTTACCTATTTAGGGACATGTGTTTTCTAGTTCTTAAAAAAACAGGACTATTCTGGATATTGCATGTCTGTCACAGAAGCTTAGTACTGTCCTTGGTACTGAATTTCCTCTCCAGGAAAATTATACTAATTTTAAAATAGACTACTTGTAATTTTATATTGGGAAATGTGACGATGGTATTATTTAAATTGTTTCAAGATTTTCTATCCTTCAAAGAAATAGACCTCTTCATAGAAGCTTTTGATGTCATGCTGCCATTTAACTCTTCATTAACTATACTATCTAAAAGTGTTAAGGCCCACTGGGAAGAGAGCAGAAGAAAGAGGAGGTTGTATTGCCAGATTTTTGTTGAAAATGGAAATTGTGTTTAAAGTGTCAGGCTTTGAGTATTCAAGAATATGATACTAAAGTGAAATTGAGTACTGAAAATGGCTTCTGATGTTGAAGATGTCAACCTCAAAAGATGTGGCATAACTTCCTAAAGCATTTGACTTTGAGTTATTAGAGGAAAGGACACCTGGAAAAAAGGAACATTCCTTCCTTCTGCAAAAGCAGACACAAAGTCTTGAGTGCATTTTCAAGAGAAAATACATTGTACAACATTAATGCAACAATACAAAATCAATAGGAGATTCTGAAGATGCTCCTCTTTGTAAATTCAGCAGCACTACAGGGAAAAAGGTACTGATCCTTTGAAAACTGCAAAAATTAATGCCTCTGAAGAAATGTTAGCAACATATATTCAGCAATTATAATAACCAACTTTGCTTGGAAACTTGCTATTAGCATGATTTTCTGACATGACTGCTATGAAAACATTTATAAATTGGGTCCTAAGAGACTGGCACATAGTATTCGAAAACTTCCTTGTTGGATTTTAAACAATACATTTTGCATGCATACAAAAGTGTGGTTATGCAGCACTTAAAAATTGTTTCTTATCCAATTCCTTCCCAGGTCTCCCATTTTAAACATTTTTTTTTTCTGTAGGTGTCACTATAGCATAGCAGATAGAAAACACTTCCCTTAATGAAAATGTAGAATATACACAGATCAGAAGCAAGCTGTAATCTGGTTTACTGTGCCATGGTTGTCATATCAACAATGAGGTTTCCCAGCAACTAACAGAATAAATTATTTTATAGATTTATTTACTTATTCTTTCTAATAATGAACGTGATGCAAGAGAATTATCCCCCATTATAATTATGTGGCGATTGAGAAAGGCTTCCCAAATAATTTACATTTTGTCATCATGTTAATACTGACAGTTAAAATTAATCTTGTGAATAAAATGGAATTCATGAAGATTTTCCACTTGCACCAGAATATAGCCATATTATTTTGCAAACGTTTTTGTGTTTCTACTTAACTGATTGCTGATAGAACAATAAGTTATTAGTATATATGGATTTGATGGTGTTGCTTTTTGTAGCTATTCAAGATGTAAACTTTGCTTGGCTCCCCTTTGTGTGTATTACTTGCTCTCTCTGCTTAGACTGTGTGTGCTTATGTAGTTTCTTAAAGAAGTGTTGAACAGGATTTACTATTTTAAAGTATGGTTGAAGGTGGTGCCTTGAACCTGCCTCTTACAGCCAGTAAGTACTTCAGCCTAAGTATAAATTCACATTTCCGAAGGAATGAGTTGGTGGTACTCCGGCGGTAAAGGCGTAGCTGTGTTGGAAGCTGTAGTTTTAGTTGTAACTTTCAAAAAGAATTCGTGTGAGTTTTCTGCCTTAACCCAATGCTTGTGTAGCGTAAGATGTATAAAACGGGTAATGAGAGCAGACCTAGGGTCACCATTCCACCTTCTGGCAGGGTGTCATAATCACAAAGCTTGCAGCATCATTGTGAATTTGACACTCTTTCCTTGCGGTGCGTTACTTCTGTATGATTTTGCAAAAAGATTTGCTTTCCTCTTCATTCTTTGACAATAGCCTACTCTACAGGATGCTCAATTGTCATCATCAGTGAATGATGTGGTCTTGAATCCTTTTTGGAAGAAGACTGTATTGACCTTTTTTCACTTCCTTGGAGGGCTGTTCTAATTATTAAGCTATTATCTAATAGTGTAGAAGTCATACTCTGCCAATCGTTTAAAGCCAATACAGTTGTTCTTGTCTATTAGCTGTTCTTGGAGCATGTTTAATAGATTGGGGTCTCAAGGGTGTTAAGAGGCCCTCTGCTTAATTAGAGGCTTGGGATTTGTGTATCTGGATCCTAAGGGCTGGATCCTTCAGATGCAACTTTACAAGCTTTCAGGCAAAAGGGGAGATTCTGTGAGTTTCTCACCTAGGCAACGACTGAGAATGGCGGTTTTTTGGATGGTAGTTTTGATTTAAGCTCTAAAAGTCTGTACAAAGCCTTTGGGAGCCTGCCTTTGTGTGCATACCTAATGGAACAAATAGCTAGAGTTGCTGAGGTATCATGCTGCCATGTGGCTGTAAACAAGAGCTGGAAACCCAGTTCTGGCCTTTAGCCACTCAAGGAGTAGGTACGTTAAAGAAAGATTTCTTGCACACAAACTGTCTTGCATTTCCACTCTGTTCAAATTACTATGTAATTTATACCACACCTCCTAATAAACTCTCCCTCCGCTTCCTTGGAGAATACAGCACTTGAAGTTAATTAAATAGAGAAGCTGTGTGAAGCTCAGAAGAAAGTAGAACAGCTCTGATTGTCTGACTGTAGGAGATTGTCTCAAGTAGGCATTTGGGCTCTTATTAGCAAACTGGGAAATTAAATGTTAAGAATCAGGGATTGTATATGCTGTGGAAAATCTAAGGAAAGGTCTTTGTCCGCTTCTGGAAGGAAAAAAAAAAAGTGTGAAGTGAATGGAGAAGAAAAAACCCACAATTTTTCGGTGAACAATCGAAAGAAATTCAATCTGTTTAATAGAAATAGATTTACTACCTCAGCCGGGGCATAGAAGTGGAGCTTTTATTTGCATAGGATGGAGTCTTTTAAATGCATTGGCATAAAGTCTGCTGGTTTACGTTAGTTTGAAATGGAATATTTTCAGAAGACGTGACAGTCACGCTTGGGAACAGAAGTCCCTGCTTTCAGAGGAGCTGTCTCCCAGCCTTTCTGTAACTTTAACGATCTACTGTTATTGATGGAAATGGAATTAGAGTAATACTTTTATAATCATTTTGCTAAGATGCACAGATAGCCTGATAAAGGTAAGCTCATAAAACTATGGACAACTTTTCTGCAGTTTTATGTGCTCCTGTGTGGTAAGCTGAGAGTACAACATACATTTTAACTACTTTAAGCTGCTCCAGGTAGTAATACTGTGATAAAATCTGAACTTTTTATATTAAGGGGACTTGCATAGTGACTTGCTCCAGATACTGGTACTTTGTGGGGGCTGTACCTGTGGTAGCCTGACAATAAATGAAACTACTCCTCATAGGATGTTGGTTTAATGTGCATTTTGCTATCATTATGTTCTTGTGGGTTTTTTGTTAGATGACTTCTTCTCTTTGTACAAATTTTATCACTCCATTGTCTTGTATGTGTCTAATATACAGTGTGTGCACTCTTGGGAGCTTCAGCTGCTTCTTTCCTTCCCATGCCCCATCCTCGAGCCTCAAGCACTGTCATAGCAAATCGATTTACAGGATTTGACATTTCTATTGATTATATCTTTTCCTCAATTCTGGAACATGTCTAAGACTTACTCCTTGGTTTTTTTGTCTGTCTGACCTTTTGGCACTTGTGGATCTTAGTTGCTTTGTGGTTTACTAGTGAATTCTAAGACCCTTCTCAGTGTGTAGCCTCTACTCATTGTTCCTTCATGCTGGGGTTGTTTCTCTTAAGAGATGAGCCCTAGAATATAAATGAGTATAAATCCCCAGAAAGAACAGGACACAATAATCTTCATAGTGGGAGAGAAGCGAAGATGTTGAAATCTAAGTACTAATTACTAGCTTTAGGCACCTTCTGATAATTTCAAGGAACCAAGATAAGTTTCTGAGTAATTCAGCTCAGCATCTCCTTCTGGGAGTTGTGTGATCGCTTTCCTGTAAAGTGTAACCTTTACAATATATGTTTGATAGTCATGAATGTTTTTGAATGACTTATAAGTAGCATTAATGTTTACTGAAATTGTTAAGCTGCTTATTTTGTGTTAAGACGTCACTATCTGTGATGGTCTTTATAATAGCTAGTATAATGAAGGAAACATGTTTTTAAAAGTCTGTTCTACTTAGCCAAAAGCAACGGAGTCGTTTATTGTTGGCTAAGACTACTTCATCTCTGTTTGTCCCAATGACCATCTGAATCACTGGTGGGGTAAACTCATTTGTCATGAGTATAAGAATACAGTCTGCTGTTTCACTAGCTGGAATAAAATTACCAGACTATTAGTTCTCATGCTTCAGGATATAAATAGATCATTAGACAGGTTCAGTGATTTTTCTTTCTATACTAGCCAGATCCTTTATGGTTATTGACAATATTAGATATTTCACTTGAAGCATGTGGCGTTAGCTAGTGCTGCAGACAAGACTACTAGCAGTTTTCTGAACCTTTGCGCTCCCAGGGCTATTTTATCAATCTCAGAATCTCTGATCCCTCCCTCATGCCTTCTTTTTACTTAATCTTCCCACCAGATAAAAAAAAAAAAAAAAGTAAAAAAGAAGACAGATGAAAAAGGATGAAATTGTATACAATGCATTGAAATTGCAGGCAGGATTCTGTACAGCATTTCATTTATTATATGTTTTTTGGTGGAAAAGTCAAATGTGGTAATTTTGAAGTAAGGATTTTTGTTGTAGAGGATATAGAATATTAATATAATATACCAAGAAGAGAGGAAAATAAAAAACAGGAGAGGAAGGAGATGAATAATTTATAAGAAAACACTTTCTTCAACTCATTAAAATGGCCTGACAGTCATGGAAACTTAAGATTCTTCTTGTTCAAGAAGAAAGTAGAACACATGCAAATAAACTTCTCAAAAACTAATCAAATGAAACTTTTCACCTTCTTTAAGTCTTTAGAAAGAGAAAAATGTTAGTAAGCTACTTCAAATTAAAGTTTTTACTACAATGATATTTAAATTTCCATGAACTATTTCATGGAAATTTTCATGACTATGAGTAGCTAAAACTGACCTTTAAAAAGTTAATTTGCTCCTTCAGTGTCACATAAGAGTGACCACAAAGTAATGGTAGATCTTTTTAAATATTTTTTTTTCTACATCAAACAGATTTGAATAGATGATCTGGGAAGGATAGGGGATGAAACATAGTTTTGCTGTACACTGCTCCTTTTTAGGAGATCTTTCTGTAGATGGTATGAAGACCATCTTCATATATTGGGATAGCTGATGTCCGTAACAGTTTCAAGGCCAAGAGGTTGGCCATCCATTGCAGTGGCGCTCTGCACCTTTGCACTCTTTTGTTTCTCCCCTAGTGTATAGCTCTGATGGCAGCAGTAAGTTTCTCCAGCTATATCTTTTGCAAGTGCTGTGTTTCCTTAGAGATGAAATATATGGGGAGGTGTGGCAGCTTTGTGTAGATGGTTCCTATTGCAGAAAGCCCCAGGATCCACAGTATTGCGAATCTTGGAACTCAAAACCCATCCCCAAAGTCTTCTATCTACATTTATAAAAATTAGGTATATTCATCAAGGCATTCTTTTTTCATAGCAAGGTTTCTTTTTCTTGTTTATTTTCAGGTCTTTGTCATAAAAATAAAAATTTGAAGCAAAACTTTTAACCATACTTTTTCCCCTCTTTCAAATTTTAGAAAATATCAGTGGTAATTCTTATGGTATAGAAAACTTTTAAAGGATGGGGAAATATAAGAGAAAGAGTATAATTTCGCATCTTGCAGTTGTAAATCAATTACCTAAGGGTACCATACCCAATTGAGGACAGAGTGAATATAATCAAAGTAGCATTTAAAGAAATAGGAGAATGCAGAGTTAAATCTCTCTCTCTGTGTGTGTGTTGGTTGTTGTGTTTGTTTTTTTTTTTTTTCTTAAACAAGCCATCCCAACTATTTCAACAGCAGTCTATCAAAATGAAAATTCATTATGACTTCCCCAAAAGAATGAATCAGTCTGCAATCAAAAAAAAGCAGTGCATCACACCACCATCTAGTGTTGTCTGAACTCCTGGATAGTCTGTAGACAATTTATCATGTACAGATTATGAAAAGTTCTTGAAACAGAACAAAGAGTGATGTAGTGAGGAACAGTAATGACCACATCATTTTATCTACTGTTTTAGACTTTGCAAGCAAAGAAAGCAAGGTAATGCATTCTATGAAGGACCAAGGCCTTAAGAACTTGAAGGAGCACAGTTACAGCAGCTTAAAGCAGTGTTTCGTTTTGCATCTCACAGTTTTCTGATGGGTGAGCTTTTTGAATCTGGATTTGTTTTTTTCATGTGTTTGTTTTTCCTAAATTTTTGAAATATTCCATGGATGAATTTTTGGTAATATGACCCACTGATTTAACTTCCTCTTAGCACCTTTTTTTTCCCACTTGCTATATAAAATGCTGTGATGAAACAGATTAATAAGGGATGCCATCCTGCAGTAATGCCAACCTCTATTAATCTTTTTGGCTTTTTTGACTGTTATTTCTAATTTTAAAAATCATATGGGTATCTTTCCCTGTCTCTTGCTATCCAAGTAAATGCATGGGGACATAAACCAAAAGAGGACCTTTCCTGTTATGAAAATAAATCTTATTTGATCCATCTTTGCTATTGTAGCTTAGGTTTGCGTTCAGCTTCTGTCAATCACTTGAACTGGATTGTTTGTGTAACTGGTGTTCCTGGGTTTGTCCTACCCTTAGAAGTCTTTTTTTTATTATTTTTTTTTTATTCTGTTCTTCCAAATGTCATTCAAAAATGGCCTGAGGAATCATTCTTGTTGTTCAGATGGATGCTCTGAGGATACTCTGTGTTTGTCTGGGTGTTCGGCATGAAGCAATCTGATCCTTCATAGCTGCTTTGCAGTAGCTGTTAAGTGACCTGTTCAGCTATAGAAATCTTGGATGTGTCTGCCACGCTTGTGCAGACTGTCTCTGAGTTACAGGAGTTCTGGCTGTTCAAGAAAGCATAAGACTCATAGTTAATTTGTGCATATACAGCAAATCCAATGTATCTCTGAAGTGCTGGATTTACTGCATGGTACAGAGCAGCTGTGCTCTCTTCTTCTGCATATATTTATGCCCAGGAAATCTCAGACCAGAAATATAACAACCAGTCTTAGATCTGAAGCAGTTTCATTTACACAGTGTCTCTTAGCAAAAGAAAAGACTTTAAAACATAAAATGGTTTATAAGTGATTGCCTGAACTAAATATACTCTTCTGACTTAATGTTTTTCTAGCTTGGTGGCTTTGTTTTTCGCTAAAGTATAACTGCTTGAAGAGCTAATCTCTTAACCCTACACACAGTTATTTGTTCTGCTAGTTTAGAGAAAAACACATGCAAGGAAAGGATGGTAATCATAAATGGAGACAAGTTGTTGCCTTGTGGATTTTTGACCAGAAGGCTGATGAATGCTGGCAATTAAAAGAACAATTGCAACTATGTTGATTTAGATTTATAGGAAAATCCTGCTTAGGAGTGAAACAAGTCATACACAATTGACCTGGAACTATTCTTTGCACATTTAGCTGCGTACAGCCAGTTTGATCCTATTATTTTCAGAGATAAAGGAATGTACATTAATATTTGCTGTTTAGATGCTGCCTTCAACTGAAACGGGGACAGGAATTTAATGTATAGCAATGCATAATGCATTACCAGGGCCCTAAATTTCAGCCTTGAGACTGGCAGTCAGGTCAGATTTGCATGAGATGGGAAGATTAAAACTGTTGTCTAAAAACTGGACTGTGGCTGTCTCTGGTGAATATTGTGGCTGTGATTCATTTTAGCCGCATGCCTAGGCAGACCAGCTGTCTAATCTTGGCTCTGTCATGTGCCGTACAATGAAACCATGGCTTGTTGATTTCATACCTTTCATGTGTTACTAACAAGATACAGCACGATTTTATGTACTTTGTTTTCTTATTGTGCACGTCTTTGACTTGGAATAGAAAGACTTCTTTAAGATCAAAGACTTCTTTAGCTTCTTTACGAGCAGATGATAATTAATTGAAACCTAAATTCATCTCCACAGTTATTCCAAATAAGCCAAAATTAAAGAAACAACAAAAAACCCCAAGGTACTCTATTTGTTTATCCATTAACATGGTCTATTTTTATCTTTAACAATGTTGCTGATGTTCATCTTTTCCCCATTGAAAGTCTTTTGGATAATGCCTTACCTCTAAACAAACATCTGAGAATTATTTTCAGTGAAGACAGTGGGCTATATTTTTAAATGTGCCATGCATTGTAATCTCTTGTAGTTGTGTGAGGAACTTATTTCCAAAATATGCATTTGTAAAGCATTTTTAAGGCTTACTCCAAACTTGTTATGATAAATGAAAGGCCCTAGATCGATCAATGTGTGATTATTTTTTTTTTATATGCACAGATTTTTGAACTAGAAATTTTAAGTCTTCTGTGCTGCTCTTTAAAAATCTTACATATATCTTTTATATAAGAATAGTAAGCTAGGTTTTCTTTTGGTTGTTTTTCCCAACCTCATTCTACTTTTTTCTTCTTACCAAAGGAAATATCTATCATTGTTACCAAGTATATAGCAGTGCATGGGAATGCACTATTCAAATCAAATTCAGTGTTCCTACTCCAGAACCTTAGTGGATTCAGCAGGGCTCTGTGATGCTGCAAAAGTTCTCTTGAACAAGATGGAACTAGAAGGAGAGTCACTTAGGTAAAAAAATTGAGAGTTCACCACCTTTGGTATCTTACAAGAATAACAGTAGTATCCTTCACTATCTCACCGTTGGAGAGCACAGAAGAAATCCTGGGTTGCAAATAGTACAGAACTGAATATTTTAGTTGTTTTTTTCTTCTATTGAGAAAAGCAAAAAAAACTTGTCAAAGAAAGCAAAGAAGCCAGTTTAGAGAGGCAATGGTTGTGGTAATTCACATGTTTCCAATGATCTCTTGAGGCTATGTACTTAGGTCATTTGGTAGAGTGGTCTCATACTGCTACAGTCTATGACTTAAACCATACTTTGGGCCCGAAGCCATACCACTTGCAACGTTCTCATTACTTTGTTGTTAATATGGTCTTACAGCTCTAGAAAAAAATTTGTACTTTCCAGCTTTACATGGCTTTCCTTCATCTTCTGTTGCTAGCTATAGCAACAAGAGAGAGGTTGTCTCTCTGGCTGTCTGCAGCTGTGAACTGACTCAGCTTTTGCAATTCCTGATGATATTCTGATAAAAGTGGCATAAATCATCCTACTGAGAACTGTGTGTAAAGACATCTTGACAGATGCTGGAGTTTTGGGAAGACAGAACTAGACATCCCAGGTCTCCCTAGGGGAGTCCTATGCTGAATTTCCAGAGTAAACAATTTCTATAAATTGTAGCTGGTTTCAGCACTTAAATGTTTGGCTCCTGGTTTTGGTGTCTTGAGCATTGGGTAATATTGTTTGTATGTAAAATATTCAAATGTTTAAATTCAGACCTCTTCAGGAAGACAGAAATTTAGTACTTTTTTTGCATGATGTTTTACGCTCTGCTATGCCTTGGCTAAGTCACATAGCTAGTGGGATTTTTTTTTTTTACCTGCTTCTCCTCAGCTCTGCTCAGATGAAAGGACAGATACTGCTTTTATTCACAGACTGTGTATGTTCTTGTGTAGCACCTTGGCTGGCTTTCCTTTTTCTTGGCTACAGCTCAAGCCCTTGAACTTCTGACACTGTTTTACCTTGCTGGATCTGTTTCAAGATTAAACTGCAGAGTATGTCAGCTTTTCAACAGGAATCAGCTTTAACTTTTACTCAGAGAACATGCTAGGAAGGTGATTTACCTCCTGCCCTAATTATTTTCCTCCTCAAAATGTTTGTCACCTCAGCAACAGCAGAAATAACAAATATGCAGCCATCAAATATAAATAATGGAAGCCGAACAGTAAAAACAAATTGTCTCAGACCAAGTTTTACTGGCCTCAACAATTTAGGAAATGCAAGTAACAGTTTAGATGTGAAGACGGTAAACGTGGAATGGGTCCCCAGTTGCAAACACAACAGTAGGTTTCTGTCCGCTGCTCTGTTGTCAGCGTTTTCTGGGTGAAATTCCGTGCTTTTAGAGCTCCAGCCTGTGAAAGGGTGTAGAGCTGAGATGGGAGGCCTGAGGTGACCGCCGCCATGGTGCCCTGCCCAGCACGCAGCCTCAGGCCGCTCTGCGTGCCTCTTCCCGCCACGGCCTTTTCCCTCCTGAGGGGGCTGGTGGCCGGTGTCAGGAAGGGCTGGAAGGGCTGCCCGCTTGGCTGAGCCTTGAGGGCTTGCCTTCCTTAACAAGGGGCTGCCTTAGTGGCCATGCACAGAGATCTCCTACTTTCTACTTCAACTGCAGTTCGCGAAAGGCCTTTGGAAGGTGATCTGCAGGTGTGCCTTTCTCCTGCATCAAGGAGAGGCTCGCACTATGTCTATATAGCAGCAGCCCTTTTCTGTGGTATAACCAGTGTGGAGTGGGGTGAAAAGATGGTTATATTTTTTTTTTTTTTTCCAGAAGTGATTTGCTGTACCAACTACATTTCCAAGTTGTTACCGGTTTTGAGGGTCAGACCTTCTAAAGGCCCAGCCTGGACAAAGCACCGGTTAAAAGTAGCTATCTGGAAGGGCACAGCACTTTGGGCTCCTCACTTTGGGTTCTTTTAGGGGTAAGAGGCCCTTTCTGCTTTACTCTGTGAGGGCCTTGGTGCTGTTCACAGGAGTTAAATGTGGGAGTGTGTGCAGGCACCCCCCACACCTGTGTGTTCAGTGTTCTTTGAACTTGGCCTTTCACCTTCCTCCAGGGAGTTCTCCAAAAGAATCGGAATTTCATTTCTCTCTGAACTCGGGCAGAGTTTATGGGGAGCTGGGTGCTTAGGGGTGGGCTTCTGAATGTGTAGAAGAACCTATATATAGGTGATAATGGAGAGCTGCATTGCAAAATAACCAGTTGTTTTTCAGTGCTTCGAGGCCATCCTTATTTTGGAGAACAGACGGTCCTATTTATTTTTGGTATCTGAGGTATAGGATGTTGGAAGTTATGTGGAAAACAGGTGGTCTGGATTTCAGTGTGTCCTGTGATGCTAGATGTCAGTAATGATTATCTATAATCATGTACCAAATTAGAACTAGAGAATTGGGGGGGGGGGGGGGGGGGGGGGCGGGGGGCGGGGGGAAGCCTGATAAAGAATGAGCAAAATTGTCTGTGATAACACCTGGGTTGATAGTGCTAAAGAATTTAGGTTAATAAGTTTTGCCTGCTGTGTTACCTAGTTTTAATCCAAATTGTTGTGTGTTCGATGAATACACTGCTGAGTTTCACAGTCCCTTCTTCAGGCACCAAAACAGGTTAAGAAACCCCAAGAACATTCTGCTAAATGTATTAGGCCATATTCATTGATATGCTCTGGCTACTTTGTGCTGCTCCGGTGATGCAAAGCAGCCATAAACCTGGATTAGTGCAGTGGAGCAGTGGGAGACTTCAGTAAAGAAACAGGGTGACTGTAGTTTGCTGTGGTATTTGTTCTTCTCTGAGACTCACATCTAACGTATATTAATTGACCATCTTAATATAATTTAATGCAGTTCAGTTTTCCCAAGAGTCACAAATATAATACAATTATGATTTATTTTTTTTTTTAACTGGTATGGACTGTATCTAGGGGTAAGTCTTCATCTGTTTTAATTAGCTATTCCTTATAGTGTTACAAGACCTGCCCTTAGCTGTGAAAGATGAAAATGTCATACCCTGTATCTGCATACTTTTGCCCAAACATGGACATGAGAGAACAAGAATGAGCATTTCTTATGTATCTGTGGAAAGGAGGAGCAAGTTTGGGGTTTTTTTGTGTGTGTTTTTTTTTTCTTATTATTTTATTTGTTGTTTAAAAACTTGTATTCATTTAGAGTCAAAATGTATAAAGAAAGAAAACAATTAGCTCTCAAAGTCTGAGGTCAACCTTAAGGTCTGTGATCACCACTTTTGACTAAACTAGGAAGGTAGTAGGAGTATCTTGTCTTGCAATATTACAGTGTCAGAATGCCTACCATGAAATAGTGAGCAGCTGACATTAAACAGATAGTAAAATGGAAAGCTTTATTTCTAAACTCTTAAAATTATATATGAACCCATTCTAAGAAGAAAACGGCACATGCATTGCAGAAGAAAGATAAAGCTAGTCTTACTTCTCCCAAGTACAGCACGATGTTTTATACCATCATTTTCTCCTTATTATATTTTATTTGCGCTCTATTTCAGCATAATGAACTAAATCTTGGGGGACATAAAGATTCCAGAAATGGCTAATAACCAGCTTCTCTTGTTTGAAACACAGCATAAGTTAAGTAAACTGAGCCAAAGTAGTTAATATTCTGTTTATTTTATATGCATAACTATCAACCCTACTTTTACAGTTTTCCTTTTTTTTTCTTTTTTTTTTTCCTTTGGTCCAAACCCCAAACAATTAAAAGACAGAATTTCAGAACTTTTACCTACAGAGTAAACACACAATCCCAGTCTCTCTTGCTTCTATTCTCTGATTGCTTTCCAGTACAAAATTGATGGTATCTCAGATTAAACTCAGAACAAAGCTCACGGTGATGAATTTGACAGCTTCCCCCATGCCACACTGGAGCAAATATATGTAGTCTCATGTATGTGCCCTTCCTGTTTTTGACTGAGTTTTGGAGAAATACTGAGTCTTTGAATTTGCATAATTTAAAGGCAATCCACATAGAAATTAAGATTAATTAATTTGTTTCTTATTCTAAGTTTACTCTTCTTGACTAACTACCAGGTCACATTTGATGTTGAGCTCTTCAGAGCTGGGCTTTGAGAAGCTGAGATGTACTATCTAGCAATGCACGTAGCTTTTTATATTCATTCTTTTTATCTTTGTATTCAAAGCATCACTTAGGGCTTGTTTATATGCATTACTGTACCTTTTTAAATTAAGATGTAATTTAAAATCCGTTTCATTAAACGAGGCCAATAGGCTGCACAGCCACTCTTATTTCAGCATAAACTAAGTTTATTTCAAGTTAGTGTAAATCAGCTAGGAACATTGTTAGCTTAAAATGTAATAATCCATTAAATTAGACTAAAATTGAAGATGTCCTCACAGGAGTTTGTCCTGGCATATACTCGCTTATATTGGCTAGACGAAGTTTATGTGTGCACAAGGAATTAGAAATGAAATCAAGCTCCTACTATTGGAAGTTCCATCACCTGGGATGAGTCAATAACTCAGAGGTGTCAGCATGCAGGGAAAGGAGTGAGGAAATCGGAGCCTTTTGCTTCGCCTGACCAATGCAAGCGGTCGTGGTGTACATGAGGACTAAGTCTTTGTGGGCTGTTTTTCTCCTCTCTGGTAGGCTTGGTGTAGTCAGTAAATGTGTCCGGGTAGGTAGCAATGACATGTAATACTGGTTAGGAGTGCACCAGTTCTGCAAAACGCAGGGTAGTATATTGCCTGTAGCAGAGTGCTTCTCTCCTCTGCGTAAACTGCCTCCTGCACCTGAATTTGTCTTTCAGCTCTAACTGCTGCTACTGTTGCGTGGCATTGCATTGAGTGGTGTCAACATACTCAAAGATGCTCTAGCAGTTTCCAGCGCTCCAAGCTTCCTAGAATTTTCCTTTGGATTTTCCCTCCTGACACGTAACCAGGCTGCTGTCCTGCCTACCCCATCCTAAGCTGTCTGCCAGGCAAGGGCAGCCCTATGCTGCTGGGTTCCTGTGCCGTTGGCTTGACACCTAGAGCCAGGAAGAAAAGATAATTTGCTTTTGTGGCTCAGCTAGTAAACATAGTGTGCTTGATTTTTCATAGCTTGTTCTGCCTCTGTAGATATAACGGGCAGAGTGGATGGAGGGGGAGACTAATATTAAGAGAGGGTTTTTTGCATGAGGAGCAAGCTGTGAGTTTTTTTGCTCTTCTGCAGGATTTTTAGGAAGGAAATATGCAGGTGCAAAATGGCAAAAATAACCCACACTCTATATCTGGAAAGTTTATAACACCATCTGTGCTTTGGCACAGCTCTCATCAGAGCAATACTGGGCTGCTTCCCTACTACTAGTGATTTCTTTTACTGAGTTGCCACTTCAAAAAAAATAATTGTGTGTTCAGTAATATTTACTGAATTATTTACTAAAATTTTCTTTTGTTGCTTGAAATGAATGTATGAAAGATGCATTTTGGGGGCCTGTATTTTTCTTCCACCTCATTTAGGTTCAAACTGTTCTTTTACTTTAGCTGAACTTCTGCAGAGGTCAGGAAAGAGAGGCGGTGTCTTTAGCTTATAATTGAGGCTCCAGTAGCTGGTTTGATACTGATGGAGTTCTACACAGTACCCAGCAGTAAGGAATTACTTTGGGAACACTGTGGCTGTGATTCCCTCCTCAGCAGCAGTGCCCACATGCATTTTAACCTCATTCATTCTATTGTAAATGAGAGCTGGGGATGGGGAAGATAGCTGTTCATATCTTCAGATGGCATCACTGAAGTACTGTTCTATTAAAAGCAGTAATAACGATGACCAAAGTAGCTATTATTGTTGTACACTTACAGCAGGTAATATGCAGCAAACCTTGGTGATCATAATGAGGGGCAGCTGCTTGCTGTCATATTGATATTAAACAAGCAGAGACTAAAGCAAATACTAAATGTTTGGTTTGGTTTGAGTTTTTTCTTTCAAATTTCTCATGGTTCCGTGTCAACATCAGTGAGGACACTCAAACAGCTTTTCCCTAACTTTTTTTTTTTTTCCTGTGAAAAAAACAGAAGAGGCATTTAGGCTTCAGTTGCTCCCGCTGCTTATGTGTTGAGTGTGATTTGCATCAGAATAGGTATTTTTCTTTTTTATCTATAAATTCATTTACATAATATGAATCAGTATGCAAGTTGGGACCTTACTTGTACTGGTGAAAGGACTGCTGATATGTGGAGAGATATCACAGGTTTTTAGTTTCTTCTTCAGGCAACAAGTATGTGAAGGTACAGCTTGCTAATTATGTAGCCTTGTCAGTTCCACCATCTTTATGGTATATAAGAAGGGCTTCATTAAATTGGTACCTTGATGGTGTATTTTTTGGTCATCAGCAACACTGAAATGTTGGAATAAGAGATTTTTTTTTTTATTAGTACAAAAAGAAGCCAGCATCAATTTCAAGATGAAATTAAATCAAGGTTCTTGACACACAAATGAGTGAACTTGGGGAATACATGAATATAAACCCCATCTACATTTTATATCTCCCAACTGTCTTAGGAAAATAAGCATTAAAAAAAGAAGAAAGGTAAAACATTTCCTGTATGGTTAATGGCAGGTTCTAGAGAAGGGAACCTTTGAATCTAGCAGCTTTTGAATTCATGTAGAGTTTGTCTGAAGTGAGTTTTTGTGAGCAAGCAAGTAGATCTGCAAGGGTCCACTGGCTTGATCAGAAAGCAAGTATGATGAAGATGGGATCCCAAATGACTCAGTTTGACCTAACGTGCTTACTGACAGCAAAATGTTGCTAAGAATGCTTTAGTGGGTTTAATATTGCTAAATCATTAACTACAAAAGGAAGTCAAGTTCCTTTTCTACTTAAGTTACCTGAAGAAAATGATGTGTTAGGTTGATTTTGGAACTGTTGTGAACTTTGCATGTATTGTAGCTGGAAATCCAAATTGGTGTGGTTTGTGGGGTTTTTTTTAATGTTTTGTTGTTGTTTGTTTTTTTACAAATGGGAGTTTACTGGCAGATTGGCTGTCTGCCTTCTGTTTCATTGACTCCTTTTGCTTTTAATTTTAAGATGTAAATAGCTCTCAAATGCTTACAGCTCCACAAGGAGAATGTACTTCAGTGTTACATATCTTCAGGGGCCTATGCTGTTTTCAGTAGCTTTTTTTTTTTGCTGAGCTAAACTGTCTTTTACTATTCAGTTGTGTGTAGCTTATAGATTTTTATTTATTATTTTTCTAACACCTTCAATGTATTTTGAGCTGCTAGACAGAAAAGGTGATTTTTTTTGTGTGTGGTCTACCTTGCAGGCACTGATTCTGAAAACCTGTAGGTGTTCACTTAACACAGCTGGCTGTTGTCATAAAACAACAGCTTGTCTGTGAGTAAGTGCTAGCTTGTGTAGGAACTACTAAGGACATGTTTTAAGGTAGAGAAAATAAAATATAAAATCATGTATATATTGGTATATATTTGGTATGCAGGGCTCTTGATTTTTATTTCCCTTGATTAGATAGTGTAGTTGAATTTGCTGCGAGTTGTATGTATGCATATATTTTGGTACAATGATTACTAGCCATGTAAGAAGAAATATAATATGTTCATTACTGTGATTACAATCTGATTATGACCTGTGAGTCACACTTAACATGGTTTCTATTTGTGTTTAAAAAAAAATAAATAAAAATGCAGAGTCCAAGCTGACTTTCTGAATGCTGTGAAAGTGAGATGGGCTCTCTTTGCACTGAGATCCAGGTCCTCTTATTTGAGCCTTTAAGTGATGCGCTTACTGCTTTTGTACGTACATTCGTTTCTGAGAAAGTAAAGGCAAACTCAAAAGTCACAGACATTGTGGACTGATTGCTGCTCTTTACGTGATGTAATCCTGGGAACACCACAGTCAAGTGCAACCATATTGGGCTTCTTACTCCAAAAGACTAAAAAAAAATAAAATAAAAAAAAATATGGTTGGTATGTGTTTTGGTTGTTTGGGTTTTCTGTTGTTGTTGTTTGTTTGAGATTTTTTTTTCTTTTCTTTTTTTTTTTTTTTTTTTTTTCTCCTGCTGAAGGCAATAGGGTAATATGTGGCAGGACAGATTATCCAGAACAGTTTGTTCTTTCTACTTCTTTATTTCATTTTTCTACAATGTGCTCTAAAACCCAGAAAGTACCATTCCTGCCTCAGAACGCAGAAGGCCATGAAACTAATGTCGTGAGGAAGCAATGAAACTGGAGGCTGTGATTCTCTTGAGGATTACAAAGTTAGACCTGAACTTGAAATCTTCACTTAAATGAGATGTGCTTCATGGCACATTTAAACTTCTGGTAGTTTAACCCCCTTCTTACCATCACACAACAAATTCCTCAGCTATATAGTAGAGCAACAAGTATTACAGGATGGTCTTGGCACCAGTCAAATGTTTTGGTACTGAATTTTTTCCTTTTTTAGATTTTGGGACATTCAATTTAAAGCACCATTTCTTTTTAGAAACAACAGTATGTGCTCACTGCTGTTTTGCTGCTAAAGGATTAAATGCTGATTTAATTCTAGTACATGTGTATCTGCAACTTACTCTTGCTTGACTTTCCAACACGGTGTAATTCTTTCTTCGTAATGGTGTTCTGTATATATATTTTAAATTTTCTCATTAACCTTGTCAGCTTTATTTTTTCCGTCTTGTTTGAGAATTGGTTAGACCTGGTAGACTTTGTAGAGCTATAGATTAAAAAAAATGTGGAAAATTAATTAATTTTTATGTGAGTTCTTCTTGTGATCTGTCATCTCTTCTTACCTTGATCTCTTACATGTGGAAGTAACATGGAAATAATGTGGGAGTGAGTGTCAGCTTTTGGTAAGATTAAGTGACCAGAACATCTCCAAGATATCTTTTTTATGAATTTCTGCTTTCAGTGTTCTGTTTTGTCTAAAAATTTTTGCACATTTGTAATGCTAATAATGGAATGTCTTGGACAGAATGAAAATATGTTGCAGTTTTTCATCTCTGTTTGGTCAGTCTCCTGATTTTAAGTGTCTATTGGGACAACTGTGGCTAATTCTAAATTGCCCCCAATAGGTAACAGAGAAGACAGCATACTTCTAGAAATACTGGAAAGGGTCATGGGCCCAAAGCTGTTTTTCTGTTTTGTTTTGTAGAATGTTTAAAGCCAGAGAAGTATGTTAGAGATTTGGGCTACTTGCTGACCTACAGTTTATGACTTGGCTGTAAACTTATTTGTCTAGTCACAAGCTAGTCTTGGATTATATTTCCATATTTCAGTTAGACAATAGTACTGTTTGGTAAAGTTTTATTGGTTTGTGACAGACTTGGACTAAAGTAAAACTTGTTTCCTTAAATGCAGGAATTGGAGAGATTCACATTCCCTTCTGAATGTCACGTTGGGCTGAATGGAGGATTGGATTCTGCCAGATTTGTGCTGTCTGGATGTGTCACTGGATAACCAGCTGGGAAACACCACCAGTGGTGTATGATAAAGGCAAAAGGTAGTTGGTGGGTTTTTGTCTTTTTACGTGGTTTCTTAGAGGATGAATTTCACTAGAGCAATTAATTTCTGACTTTAATGAAGAGCCACCCAGATTCCTAGTATCTCCATTTCTAAAGGACTATTGTTCTTATCTCTTGTTTAATATGTTCTGGTGCAAACCTTTTCACATTTGCACTGCAAGACAATATGGAGAAGCAGCCCTGGTGTAATTTGAAGGTAATGCTAAAAAAATGGTAGGTTTTTACTATGGGTCTCAGACTTTTAAATTCTAGGTATTTGGAGACTGACTGAAAGGTAATTTTACAATCATGTCACCTTTCCTGAACACCTCAATCCAGAAAATAGAACTGCTTAAGGAAAGCTTCAGGTTTAGAATTCCATTATTGTTATCGACTTGCATCTCCATTGTGATCAACTGTGTCTAGTCTTGAATGTAAGTAGCCATTTGCTTCATTTCTGTGCTTTATCAGGAATGAATGCAGGTGCATTCTTGTTCAAAGAATGGTATGTGTGACCACATCACATAATAACTTTTGCGTGATGTAGGTGTGTGCCTCTCTCATTTTTGTAGCTTTATTATTTTCAGTTAGCAGTTTATTTTTCCTAGAAAGGTTATGCCCATGTGGTTATTATGAATGCTTAATAGAAATCACAGGTATTTAAAGATATTGTCAACCAGACCATTCCTATTTACCATGCAAGCCTCAGGATAAAATAATGAAGCTTATTTTGAAGCTGTTTTTAAGTCACAAGTAATCAAATAATTCATAACTAAGGTAGTTGTTTGCTTTGCAGAGTTGAACAGCTATGTTCCGATCTTTCTTGCCTTGCTGGGTATTTTTTTTTTTTTCAATCAGCTGTTCATTTTAAGGCTTTTACTTGTCAAGTTTTATCTTTGTTGCTATTCCAGTCAAGCTGTTGATTTTCGCAAAACAGCTGATACCTGGTTGATTTATTAGATGTGCTGTCAGCTCAACTACTTATTCTATTAACTATTCATGTCTTAAATTTATTTGACAGTGTTGATGAAAGTGGGAAAATGGATGTGATTCCATCTGTTCATGTCAATTTCTACAGTAGGGAGAGCTGAATTGTGGCTTACAGAATAGTTTTTGTCCCCTTAATATGAAAATGCCATCTTATCATGCAGCTGAACTTTAAGAATTTAGAAATCTCAGAGCAGTTCTGGGGTTGGGTGCATATGTATCTGTGTACATATAGTCTGTTTGGGCAGGTAGTAAATAAAGGCAGGACTGTGAGTTATTTGATTAAAGGGAGAACTGTGTGATGTACTAGCAGATGTACCTAATTATGGGTATAATGTGAAAAAAACCCTGGTGAACTTAGTCAAAAAAAGGAATTAATTTCTTTGCTGAGCCATATAAGTAGTAATGAGGAGAAAAGCCCGGTACCTTAAGCTAGGTGCGAACTCTGAACTGGCAGTCAGAGCCACACTCCAGAAGGATTTATGTGCCAAGATGCTTATGCTGAACTGATGAATCTCCAGTAGTTGCCTGGGCTTTCTTAGAGCTTGTCATTAAACCTGTCCTTATTGAGAAAATAGCAGCTGAATTTGCAGTAGCAAATGCTAATTTGGCAGTGCATTATTGCGGTTTGAGCAATAGAAAGACATTGATAATATATGCCAAACCAAGTGAATTATATTATTACACTCCACATTTCAATCAGGACAATAAGCATGTCTTTTTTTATTAGAAAATTTGACTGAATCAATGAAACAGGCAGTTCAATCAATGGATATGAATCTCAGTCCTCAAGGTATATGGAAAAGTGGCTACTACTTTATGCAATCTGATCATGAAAGTATAGAAACATTTATTGAACTAGTAAAGTATGTACTTGAAAATGGGATGACTTCTGTCTTAAATGGTATCTCGTAACATGAGGATCAATAAACCACTTATGCTGTATGAATCCTAAAGACGATTGTGCACCTCTGAGCTGTTTTGTAGCTGGTTTATATTCTCAACTTGGTGCAGACAACTATACAGAGAAAACACCAAAGACTATAATTTAGGTAATTTTTTTTTTTTCATCTCAGCATGATAAATGAAATCCTTTTGAAGATATTATGTACTTGAATGCATTTAAAGGGCAGGAAGGTCTTAACCACTGTTTTGGCATAGTGTGAGGTTGGAAATGAGCATAAGATTTAATTTATATTTAATCTGTGTTGTGGATTTATTTTATATATGTATTTAATACGTAATGTATATTTATTTTGTAATTGTATTAACTTGGATTTAATTTTGTCAAGAAACAAAGACAAGTATCGCCTACTGTGTTAGCAGCTGGGAGGCAGAATTCTCTGATGGTGCTTGCAACTGGCAGCCTGAAGACGTAGCTCTTCTCAGTTCTGGTTATAGCATGTTTTGTGAAATGTTCTTTCTGCTTTCTTTCTCCACATTTTTCCACATGATCTTTTAGAGTTTCTGGCCTTGGTTGCAGGACTTTTTTGCATGTGTGTGAGACATCCAGGAGGAATTGTAATATGAATAATTATTTATCAGTTAAATATAAGTTATTATAAACATTTGTTCAGTAACTTGTGAGCATTCGTTGTACTATGTAAAGCTTTATTCTTTATCAATAGTGTTTGGAATGCATTTTGCACTACGTACGCAATCAGAAGGATTCTGAAATGTCTAAATCCTTCCCATGCAATTTGTGCACAGTTCTGCACTATTAACCCATGCTACAAAATTGGTTAAGTGTTCAGTTTATTTTTTTACAGCAGTTGAATACCAATAATTTTCATTTGTGAATGTGATTTTTTCTCACTCTACAGCTTTTTTTTTTTTTTTTACATACAAAAAGTTTTTATAAATTCTTATACACCTACATAATAGTAGTGAAAAATACAACATTAATAATCTGGAAAGGATTAATGTCAAAATAAATTAAATGATAACCACAGTTCTTCATATGTTGTCTTGTTTCTGTACAGGAGCTGAAAATGCAGCTTTTAAATATGCATCTAAAGATGCCCATTGCTATTTTTATCATGTGTAGGATGGACTAAGAAAAACAACAAGCGTTTGGGCTGTACATTCTCTCTTCTCTCATTAATATATTTTGGCTTCTGGGATGATTTACCCGGATGATGTATCAAGATAAGTGTTGCAATATATTTACATTAACAAGAAAACACTGACAAGAAAATTACTTTTATATATATACTTAAAAAATATGCATGCATGAAAATAGTAAAATGTGTATATACTGGTTTGAATTAGTGACATATGTAAAGATTATACATGTATGCATATCAGGGGTGTGTGTGTGTAAATACATATAACTTCTGAAGAGCTTTAAAAGGTATCTTCTTACCTCTCATTCTTACGCCAGTTCCCAGTATGTCTTATCCCTCTCAGTGTCATAGTCTCTTGCTTTTAATTTTCTATGTATCAGAGATTTTACATCCTGGCAAAATAGTAGGCAAAGCAATGAAACTCCATAAACACCACTGTTTTCTTTATTCTAATATTTTAAAATATTATCTTCTGCAGTAGACTCCCAGATTGAGATTGAGGTTGTTAATGCTCATGGCAATTATGAACTAAAAAAAACCCCACAAGAGTAACCATGAATAAATTAATTTTTAAAAAAACAGTGTCTATGTAAATTATGATTCCTCACCTTGGCAAGCCTCTGCTCTGTTACTCTTTCATTAGAAAAACTATTTTTGACAGGTTTTAACTTCATATCATTTGCCACTTCTCAGCAAGTATGTGAAGAACACAAGAACAGACATGGAGGATTTTTCCGTCTTGTCCAGATGAGTTTCTAATTCAGATATGGATGGAAAATGAAGACGTACGATGTCTTTGACTGTTATTAAGTCTTATTTTCTAGTATTTTTGGGGAAGCTTTGATCACCCAAGATCTTGGTCCTTCACCCTCTAAACTTTAGGAAAAGATGAAAGGAAGTTCAGGTCGTGAATGGAATCAACAAATAGCACAGTTTCAGCAAACTGTTCTCTTAATATCATGATTGTTAATAAATTATGAGAATTGTAGGGATTTTTATTTTTCAGACTTCCTGTTCCAAGGGGAGTTGGAAATCCGTACTTTAATTCAAACAAGAAAATGTTAGGCAGTGTGGCTGAGGGTCCAATTTCTTCCAAGCTGATGTGCGGCTACCTCTGATCATGTTTGCTACTTTAAAACTGACACAGGGTTATGGAATATTTTTGCCAAGGTTTTGCAATGAATACCTGTAGAAATTTAATCCATCATTAATATTGGATTTTGAAAATGGCTCCAGAAATAGATTTAAAATTAAGGTAGTACATTCTGAAAGTTCAAATATTATGAGAGCCACTCTTTAGATGTGGCCATAAACTCAGTACTCAAATCAGTTTCATACTGTTATTGCTGTTTCTAGGTGTATGAATAGCAAAACAGGTGAACAGCAAAAATAGGGAATTATTCAAATCACTGTAAGATTGCTAAATATCCTAGAGACAAACTGGGCATTAAAGTGAAAGCTAAACTTTTAAAATGTGCTACTAGATATTGAAATAAGTGTTGAAGTAGTTGGTTTGCCCACTTTTGCTATCATCTGCTATTTTAGAATCATCCTATTCTTTGGACGAGTAGATACGAAATAGAAAAGGAATAAGTTGGATAACTAAGATCCACAGTGTTTTGCCACTTACTGTTCCATGGCTTTGCTGCAATTGTGGAGATAGACTATACCACCGGTTCAGGTAGGCACAACTTGTTAGTGATAGCTTGATTGACACTAGAACTGGGTTAATATTCCCGTGATAAGTGTCTGTAAAGTTAAAGATTACATGTCAAGTCATCTGCTGAAGGAAATAATTTATTAAAAGCTGGAAAAGAACCATGTTCTTGAAGTTGTTAATTTAAGCAGCAGGAAACTGTTGAAATGTTTTTAAAGACCATTCTTACATTACCATTTATCCACATTAATGCACGTTAGCAATACACATTTCTGTTAATTCAAACTGTATTTTAATAGTCCTCTTAACTGAATGAATTTTGAAGTGACAGTTACATTTTCAAATCTGATTGTATACTCTAATCTTTTACTTTCATCCACTACTTCTGTTCTTTCCATCCCAGAAGCAGCAATGTATTTTTCTCTTTGGGAAGCATGATTTTCCAGCTGCTACTCTAATAGTTCAGTCTTCTCTACTTGCCTCCTTTTCACTAATTTCCTATGTAGTTCTAAATCTTATCCATCCTTTAAAGTTCACTGCGAGTCCCTGAGAACTTTTTCTGCTTCTGTACATTTGTATCCTCAAAATGCTCTCTGCCACAGCTTGGTTTTCCTACTTCGCTTTCCTTTTTCTGCTCTGTTCTTCCTCTTTTCCATTTTATCCTCCTACCTCTGAGCTGAGCAGCAAATATCCTTATGATATTTACAGGAAAGTAGTATTTGGATAGTTCTTTGTTTGGTATTTCCATTGGAAATATCACAAGCAGTCATGTTTCCATGATATTTCCATTGACATTAACTTCAGAATGACTTCCTTTAATCGGGCTTAGGGGAGAAGAAGCTTCATATTCATTGCCAGCTTTGTGTGTTTGCTTTCTGTCTTTTAAAAGGATTTGGTAAATGAACCAGGAGGAAAAGATCATAACCAGTTGGCTTGTCTTTATTCAGATTGAAAACTAAAGCAAATGTAACTTCTGCAGCTATGTAATGTTCATATACAGGAAGAACGTATTGAGGTGATTTAAATATTTTTATATATGCAAGCTTAAGATGCTGAAAGAATGCATTAAAGAGAAGACATGCTAATGTCTGAAAACTAACAAATTATTTCATGTACCAAGAAATTTTAATTGTTGTCCAGATATCAGATACCTTAATTTAAGGTGTTAAGGCCTGGCTTGTACATGATAATTATTCAGAGCTTTCTGAATAATTAGATAATTTCTTTTGGAGAAAGCAAAGATCAAAATCATTAGTTATAATTTAACATGTTAGTCATAGATCTGAATTGTACTAGGAGGCTTTTAGTGAAAAGGTGTATGAAATCTGAGTTTTTAGCTGAGCAGAAATGAAAAAAAATAGATGCCATGGAAATCTTCCTATATAACAGCAGGACCCTTGCTGTTTCTGATTCAGTTACAGGAAAATGCTGACATTGTTATCCAGCTGTGTGCTGATGACTGTAGTTCTCCAGACATCAGTCTCCTTGAGTGTACAGGTCCTGATTTTTGCAGCCTCATACTCCACATTTATTGGATTGGGATAGATAACTTGGTATTTGTGGACTTCTCTACCTGTGGTCCTTAAATGTACTTCTGATTCAAAACCCATGGTCTAACCACAGATTGCATGTATCAGAGCCTCTTCTAGTCGGTTCATTTCATGACAGCAGGTAATGGTAAGAACAGGGAGGAAACTATCTGGGAAGCTGGTACGGCTGTTAGCACTAAAGTTTAATGATGATAATCAACATATATATGCCATACATTCAACCAATATAAGGTATGCCATGGTGTTCTGATTTATTAAAAAAACCTCAAACAACAAAACACCTGAAATAAAATAATTGAATTCAACAATGAGAAAGTTACCTTGTATTAGGACACGATATTAGTTTTAATTCTGAAGAAAAGTTAGGTTGTATTGGATAAGAAATGAGAGTAATTAACTTCTGCATTTGAAACGTGCAGCTGCAGTGCACTATGCCCAGAAGAATGGTTTTGTGGGGTTAGTCAGGAGACCTGGGTTCTGTTCTTGGCATTTTCACAAAATTACTGCATTTCTGTCAGCCAGTCATTTAATCTCTGTAGTTAAGTAAAATAACTTCTTTACTTCATGGAAATATGAAACGAATATTATATCAATGATTGCCAGGAGTAGTGTTGGCTGTGCAAATGTTTAGCTAAATCAATGCTTTAGAATGTGCATTTGCATAAAACCATACTAGAAAATTAGTTAGAGCCAGCCATGCAGCTTGTTTTGGACACTGGGTAATATTTTTCCTTAATTTGCAACTGACAGGAGTTATAGGCACAAATGGATCGGAAGGTGGGTGAAGTATTGCCCAGATTAAATGGAAAATGTATCTTATCATAGCAGGTGCTCAGGCAAATACCAGTGAAGCAAAATACTGACCCACAGAGTCCATTTGAAGTTCCTCGGATTCTTCCCATTGTCTTTGTCAGGGTTCTGATTGCTTGGTTAGACATAATAGCAGCCTGTGATGAATGGAATTTGGCTAACAGCATAACCGTATTTTTACCCCCAGCTTCCTGATGCATGGATTCAATATAGCCTAGAAAACAATACCATGGAAAGGCAAATTGAAATATCTTGCAGTATTGAAACTCTGAGGTCTTTTGCAGAACAGGAGTTCAAATTATTTTTTTTTTAGTTTTATTTTTTAAAGCAGCTTTTGAATTTCACTTTGACTGTTATATAGTACTCATGAAGCTCCTTAAAATCCTCAGAAGTCCAACAGTTCATGTGAATACCTAGGCATTGTAAGGAATGTTTGAAGGAGGCTGCTAAGGAGCAGGAGCACTGGTTTTCTAGAACATAGTTCAGAAAATGTCATTAGGTAGTGAGAAGATGAGGATCTTTTTGAAGCCTGGATACTAAGGAGCTATGAAAGCCTTGGCTGAAGATCCTTCTGACTCTGAGATGCTTCAGGCTCTTTAGCAAACTTACTCTGCATCTTTTTATGCAAAACATGGTGTCTTTACATTAACATTCTGCTATGTTCTTATATGCTTTTAAATCAGTTTTTTAATGAGAAGATAATTATGTTCCTATACACTTAGTCTGACAGATCTGACTGAAATTGGCGAACAGTTCCAAAAATTCCTTAGGAACTTGCATGCAACCCACAGACTTTCTTTCCTGAGAAAAGTCAGCCTATTATTAGCTCAGATCATTTTGTTTTTGCTTCTCATTAATTCAGTTGCCCAGAATGATGGAATAAGCCCCAATATTTGCTCTGAGTTGTGTTGCAGTTTACCTGTTTCTTTTCTGTTGGCTGTGTTTCAGGCTTGTGTTTTTAACGTTGCCATTAGCCAGCATGTTGAATAATGATAATTTATAAGTTTTCGTGAATCAATTTTCTGGTAATCTATCCTGAGCGCTTTATTGGCAGTGTAATATGATTCAGAATCAGAAAAAGCCTGTGAAAGTCATAGGTGACAGGGACTGTGTTTATTCATTAGAAACACAAATGTCAGCAGCAGGAGGACTATTTTAAACACTCCACCTCTCCACAAAGTTGTGACAACCATGCCAGGTTTATGAAACCTGTAAACTCACAGGACAGCTTAATTAAAGACCAAGAAGATTTGTGTTTGAGAGGAAGAAAAAGCAGTGACAGACAGAACTGAAAATCAGAGGTGTGGATGAGCTGAATATGCTGCTTTGATAAGATACTCTGAATTTACTCCTTTATCTTTTTCTTAACCCTTGCAGTCTTTGGTCTATCACTTCCACATCTTGCCCTTCTAGAGCATGTCTGCACACAAGAGTGAGCTTTTCGTGTAGTATCGCTCTCCTGTTTGATTTCTGTTTAAAACATCTGCAAACAGACCATGTTGCTACAATAGAGTCCTTCCCCTGGGATTACCTCCACTGAAACTGAAGCAATCAAGGTCATCTAAAGAGCTTGTGCTCTCTCTTTACCCCAGTTGGGAAAGTACTTTGTAAACTGCTATCATAAAATTTAAACTTTTGACTGGAAGGATGCCCAGCAAAAATCTTGGAGCAATCACATTAGTTTACATTTTTTTTAAAAAATAAATTATAAAGTGCTAGAAGCTATAATTTAGGCATTTGTTTAATCAAAACAGTATTTCAATTAACATATTTTTTGTCAGAAAATGGAGAAATGGCAAAAATAAAATCATATAAGATGTAATTTAAGAAGGAGAAGGATAAAAAGAAATCTAGCACCGCACTGTAACAGGATTTCCTTATCAACCGCATTCCAGATGCAGTAACTGTCATTTAGGCCATGCCAGTGACTGGTCTCATGCCAACGTAATACAAGTTGGTTCCACTTGCCACCCTTTCAATTTCCCAGCTGGACTCAGTTTTAAAGGGCATATTAGCATTATCAAAATAATCTTTAAGATGCGTATTGGTTTTCCTTTAAATCTGTTTTGTTTCTAAATCATATTAGTGGAAAAATAATGAAATGCTCGAAAGATAAAAGGAGTATTATTATCTTTGCATGGTATCAGATGTCATACTCTCAAACTAAATGCATTCTCTTCTCCTTTCAAAAGTACGTGAAATATCTTCTCCAACACATGGCAATAGAAAGCACTTGCTTAAAGAGTGCTGGAGAATCCCTTTTGCAGTCAGGAATTCAAGTAATATAGATCCTTGGTTAACAAAATAATATTCATTCCATTATCTGGAAAATGTCATTGCTTATTAACTTTAGAAGACCCTATTTTTTAATTCAAAATTTTACACTCTAAAATACTGGCAAATATTGAAAATAATTGAAAGCATTGGCTGTCTAAATACTCTTAAGAAAGGCAAATAAGGTTATATAAATGCCTAAGTAACAGAAGATGTTCTCTGCTTTTCCATCTAGTTTATCTCTTTTATAAGTTCTGACTAAAATTAATTTTGTTAGGCTTTTTGTGCGACCTTTTTGAAATTGCAGCGTTGGGGAGGCCTTGTTGGTAATGAAGTTCTGTTCAGATAATATATTTGTTTTTCTTTCTTCAGTTCTTACTGAGATCATTAATGGAAACCTTTTGGTTACCCAGAGGTGTTATTAGAGGTATTATTCACAAATACCAGGGCTTGCAGTGTAAAAGAGAAACTGAAAACAGCGACAGGGACAGGAAGTGGCATTTGAAAAGAATTGATGAATGGAGTATACTCTGTGCAGCAACCATCAAGAAAATTGCTACTACCAGAGTAGTTCAGTGAAAGGATGTTCTGTGAACACAACTAGAAAGGGAAGATGTTCTCCATTTGATCTTTCTAGTAAGGTGAACGAGATGATGATTAAGCTAAAGACTGCTGGCGGAGTGGGTGTAATGAGGTGTAGGTTACACTGGGGTAAGGAATATAACTTTTAATTGTGGTAAAGTAGTCACATAAAACTCGGTAGTCTAATAAAAGGTGGAAGGGAAAAAAACCTCCTGTCTTTGTTTAAACAAATACCAACAAAAAGTAAACTTGCTATAGTCTGTGCTGTGGGTGTTACTCCAAAGCGCTGGAATGCAGGTAAAATCCCAGGGCAAGGGGAAAGCCAGGCTCATCTGCTGCATGGCAATTTTTTCCTGTGTCCCACACGATGTGTTCTGTACTCAGTTCACTCATCCTCAGTCTTTCTTGCTCTTGTAAATTTGAAGGAAACAGTTGAATTCCACAGAAATTACTGGGAAAGGGGATTTAATTTCCGTAATTATTTGGGGTTCTGTATTTTAGTCCATTCTGTATTGAAGCTAATGTTATAAATACTAGACTAATCTTTCACCCCTGTTGTCATTTCCCTTCTTTTTCTCTTTTGTCCTCTTGTGTCCAAATGTTCTGTTCCCATCCTTTGTAAAGTATCCTCTTTTACTCATTATTTTATAGCTGACTAGGCTCCCAGTCTAGCTGACCATGAAACTACATAAAATACTTTCACCTGTGCGGTGCATGGTGGAGAGTAGTTGGAAAGGGAAGAGGAATGCTGACGTCTTCGGCTGATGCAGGTGGGATTGCTGCCGAATTTCCAGCTACAAACACCCTCTCATTACTTTCCTTCAGACATTCCGTTCTTCCCCGTCTCTGGGCATCAATCTCTGATTCTTTCTGAAAGCAGCAGTTTTCTTCGCAAGAAAACAAATCATAGCTTCCTTTATTATAACTTTTCCTTTCACTTCCCAGATCATTTAATGGTATGAATTTTTATTTCATTTGTCCCTCCACGTATAAAATTATCTAGCTAAAGGCTGCTATTTTTTTTTCTACTCTGTTGTATCATTATACTTTCCCATTAAGTACCTTGAAGTCATTCAGTAGAATTTTGCCAGTAAAATACCAGGGCTAGTGAGTATTGGTGATATTTAGTTTTACTTTCGCTTGACTAAATCTAAAGGAATTGAATTCCTAGAAGATTGCTAGGAAATCTGCTCGTTATCTTTACAGTATTGTATTTGATAAAAGATACTCAATTTCAATTACTATTAGTTTCAAAAGTAATTTTTTTCTGTTTTTAATTTTCCTCTCCAAAAAGTATATGAAATGTGAAATTAAGTTGCCACAAGTCAATTAAAGATTAATAGAATTATAGAGGTGTTTGATAAAAATATTTCACAGTTATTCATTATTAAATTTACATGTGCAAATTCTGTTTCCATCAAAGATGATGCTTCAGCTTAATTAATTTTAATTTATGGAGTATGCTGGATGGCAATGCATGAGTGGGCATATATTTGCTCTTAATGCTGCTTTGGAGGGTGGTGATCTTGAATGGTTTTGCATTTTCACACACAACCTTTTCACCCAATACTAGAAAAATTAATTTCAAAGCACTAGTCATATTATCTGAAGGCACTCTTGTGTTTTTAGAGCAACTGTCTTAATCTGCCTCGGAGAGGAAAATCAGTGTACTTGTTATCATATTTGAGCAATACATGATGAGTATGTGCCAGTAGCTTCCACAGAGTCAAATTCATATTACCTTGATTGCATTTGAATACTACTTGTTCTCCTGAGAGTCTGCTTGGATTAGTTTTATGATAATTCTCATATTATACCTATGAAAGGTGAAATTCAGTGCTGCTGGGAAGGTTGATGCACCCTGTATTTGCCATTAGAGAGCTCCTGTTTATTAAGTTGCACACAAACCACTGTATTGGGAGCAAGCCTTTTTTCCTCAGCTCAGCCCTGCAGTACACGGTCATGAAGTTCGTAGAATATCTTACCAAAGTAACCATCAATCCTGTGTATCAGGCAGAAGAATCTAATTTTGTCTGCAGCTTTCATGTTGCTGATTCCCATCACATAACTCGGCATATAAGCTTTCCTTTATGTTCTGGAGCCATATGTGATCCCTCTTGATTTCTTCTTAGGTTTCAGAAGGGTTTATTCTAGATATGGGATAATATGAGATGAGACAGAACTGAGATATATTATAGATTACAGAGCAGGAGAACATCTGAGGGATATGTGGGTGGGGAAAGGAGACACTTGTGTGCTGATTCTGAACGTTACTGTACCACACTGCTTAGTGTACGGGGTGTGTGGCAGCGTTGCATATAGCAGATCATAATATAGCCTGAGCATTTGACTCGATAAAAGTGCCTGCTTTCCTAAGGAGTGTTAAGGGTTGTTGCTTCACTGTCTTTAACTACAGTTTAAATGAGGCAGCGTTGCCCCCTAGGCAGAATTTTCGAGACTGTTGCAGTGATTTTGTGTTGAGGGTCAAAAGAGGGCTTTGATCTCTCTTGAGCTGTGCGTTTTTATGTGCATGCTGGATGAGTGATTTTTCTTTTTTAGTTATTATTTTAAAGTTTGTGCTTCCATTTGCTTTCTGGTTGCATAAATAGGAGCAGATGAAAAGTCATTGAGTGGATGGAAGAGAAAAATGTCTGCCTGGAGTTGACTGGGCTCATCAGGGTAGGGTGAAGGGCCATTTTCTATCCCACTGTTGAGGGCTGTGTAAATATGAGAACACTGTTTGGCTCAGAATGAACTGTGACCCACAGACAACAGATAAGATAGGAGGAAAAGATTTTGGGAAGTATTGCGGTGTGCTTGCCAGTACTTAGACTGACCACCTCCTCTTGGCCCTCGGTTGCAGAGAGGATAACTAGTTAAATGAATCTTAGCCCATACCATTCTCATGTTTCATGCTTGGGATGCTAGTTTTTCCTTCCAGGAATCCTTGTCATATCAACGTATGCTTATGTGTATGTGTGTTTGTGTCCCAAGAGAAGGAATGGTTCTGCATTTCTTCATAGTGCCAGTTCCCATCTCTGTCTTCAGCCTCCTTGTAGGCTGGTCTTAGACCAGTTAACTTGGTGTTGTTCCAGGGTACGCTATCTAGGTAATGCCAGGAGCTCTGGAGCTTGAAGGAATGGATGTTCAGAAAACATCAGAGCTTTTATAACACGTGTTAGTTACCTGGTAGTCAGGAATGGCACTGGCTGGATGATAGTGAAGTAGTGTTCTATCAGTTCAGAGCAGCAGAACACAAAGGTTTAAATTTTGCGAATGTCCTGTTCCAATGTCCAAAATAGATTTGCTTAAAAAGTGGAGGATAGAGTCATCAGAGATGGATTTTGGAGACAAGAGAGTAAGAAGAAACTGGGGAAAAGCTTTGGGAGCTTGCCTTTGAGGAACTATAAGAATGATAGCTGGAATGGGTAGAAGGTACCAAATCCAGGGCAGTAGATGCTGAATCTGAGTTACCTGAATATTTGTAGCATTATAAAAATGTTTATCTTCTAGTTGAGGGGTGTACAGGTCTCTCAGATTCTCACATTAATGCCAATACACCAACAGAGAACTTCAGGCTTAGCACATTTTCTTTCTTGATCCAGCATTTTTCTCGAGTGTAAGGATTGACTGAAGCAACTCTGCTTTGATCCTAATACATATAGGTTTTAACTGTTTTTTGGGGGTTTTTTTGACTGCATAGGGAAAAAAAATATGACTGGATTAATAATAACGATAGAATAATGAACAATTAATAGTAATAATTTGCTTTGCACAAGATGAAGTAGCATTATCCAAAGATGACTGTTCTCTCAGCACAGTATTCACAAGCATTGCTTTTTGGTTGGCTGGAAGTTTTGCTAAGAGTAAGTTACTTCAGGTCTATTTATCCTCCCACCAAACAGCTGACAGCAGCTTTAGCAGATGCTGAAGAGTCTTCTCCAAATATCTTCAGCTGGAAAGACAGTGACTTCTCCCTTTCCTTCTTCCCCCAGGCCCTAAGGAAGGTTTGAAAGTCCTAGGAAAGACCAGAGAATACCTAAAGTATTCTATAGTCTCAAGTCTAGTTGGAGACATATAAAAATATCTGTTAGCTGGGAAAAAAGAAATCTAAAAAGGCTAGCACTTCCGTCCTTTTGTCCAAAGTTCATAATTAGAATTCTTTTCTGTGCTCCCACCTTATAAAAGTTTTGAAGACGTGGTTGTCAGTCTGGATTCTCCCCTTCTTTCTGTCCGATTTGTCAGATATTTAGCTCACCAGTTATAAAAGTAAAAAAAAATGCAGCTATGAAGGAAAGCCTCACCGTGCTTATCTCACGGACTATTTTTATAACTCAGCTGGGCTCACGCTGTTGGAGTTGTTTGAATAATAGCATCAGGATAGCTGTCGGTGCCCCAGTTTCTGCCTTTCTCCACTCCAAACCTAATGAATGATACTAAGCTCACAAAGGAGGGCAGATCTAAGGGCCCAAAGGCAGGGAGCTCACTAGCTTAGGGGACTGTAATTGTTGCAGTTCAAAATGCTATCGTATATCACGCTACGGTGATTTGAAGTAGTGGATTTGCTACTGGCCAGGAGCAAACTGCTTTGGGTGTTGAATAGCAGCTTCTTATCTCCAGATTCACAGATGGGATTGTGGATGTCCCACTTCTGATGGTTAGCATTGAATGGGGAAGTTTTGTAAATGATTCTTGGCAGCAGTACTCATTACATTTCTATTGAAATTTATCTCCACAGCTGAGTTTTCCTTTGCTTTTTTCTCTGTACCATGCAATTAAATGGATGACCATCCTATGCAGAAGGAAATGCTTCTATTAATGATGAAAAGAACTGAGATTGAAGCCAGCCACACGCAGCACTAGGTTTTAAGCCAGCTTTACTTCAGTTTTCAGAAGAAATGAAAAAAAAAAAACCAAAAACATGTTACATATTCCTGGTCTCTAGGATACCGCACACAATAATTTCATAAAACATGTGCTCATAACTGTATTGCATCCTTATATTAACCTTTTGGACCTGAAAAATACCCTTTCTCTAAAAGGAAAAAAAAAGTCCTCACTTTCTAACATTAGGTAATGAGAGTATATCTTGCTTTACTGACAGCAGTAAATATTGCCTGTAGTGTTCTTTATTGCCATTTTAATGGCAGCACTCCCAAAGCTGACTAGACACTGCATATTGTTTCACAAGAAACTATTCTGAGAGATGCTCTATTGATTGGAGAACACTACTATATTTGACAAACTTATCATGACGTGTCTGTGAATCCATATTTTCTTCAACTGTTTTGAAAATATAAATATTTGAAAATTAATAAACAAACCTGAATATCATTTAAGCTATGCTTCTAGCCATAGATTTATGCATCCTTCATTTTTTTCTAAAGCAATTTTTTTTTAAGTGAGAAACTACTTACTGGATTTTCCTGGCTTTTGTGGAGAATGAGGAAGTTTGTTTTGGAGTTCTGAATTTGTGAAAATTGGTTCCCCCCTGCGCCCCCCCCCCCCCCCCTTTTTTTTTTTTTAACTTGTGAACTGGAGCGACTGAAGCTAAACAAGTCATTCCAAGATTGCTTAATTTGGAAAATTTTCTTAATGAAAAAAGGCATCATGCTGCTTTCCTGTGAGTCTTGCAGCTGCATAAGTTATTATTCCAAGTCTCTCATATCTTTCTACAACATATGAAAAGAAGTTTGACAATGTTCTATTATGTTTGCTGCAAGGTGATGGTTAACAATATTGGAATGAGTGTAACTGAAGCAGATGTTAATGGCTTTCTGTGGGTAATACTAAATACTTATTTCTACACAAGTCTTTTTAACAGTCTATGATATATTTAGGCCAAAAGGGTAGACACCTTGCCCATGGAAATAAACTCCTGTGAATAAAAGCAAATAAAAGCAGACCATTAGCTTTTTTGTGATCTCCCCCCGCCCCCCCCCCCCCCCCCCCCCCCCCCCCCCCTCCCCCCCCCCCCACCCCCCATTTATTATCCGTGAAAAGCGCGTGACTGTAGTTAAAATACTTAATCTTTGCTTGTCAGAAATCTGAACTCAGCTGTGACTCATATGTAATTTGCCAATAGGTGGCATGAGTGCATTACTAAGGTTTACAGGTATAAACTGCAAATAAGTGCTTATATTTAACTTTCTAAAGATGTAGCAGAAGGCACTGTTATCAGTCACTGATTCCCATATAGTAACAACTGGCTGGAATCTGCAGTCAGTGATGCATGCTGCCAAAGATGAATGAAGTATTTTTCTTACAGAATTGGGAAGAAACAATGAAGTTAATGCATAATAGCTATGTAAAACAGGAATGACCTGAAATCACACACAGCAGCATAACACCTCCTCCCCTGCTCTCCCCCCCCCCCCCCCCCCCCCAAAAAAAAGGCATTTTCTTATCAATTAATAAACATGAATGTATAGCTAGTCTTACATTAAAAAAACAAACAACAAAACAACAAAAAGCTCACATTGCTTTAATAGAGGCCAGGTCCAAAACCTGCTTAATGCAACTGGAAAAAAATTTTGAATTATATAACAGTTTGAGCATAAATCTTTCCTGAGCATAGGTAAGAGGAGTTTATGAAAAAGAGCTGCATGATAGAAGAGCGATAGTTTAGAGGGGGAAACAGTGGAAGTGGTGCGGTAATTTATGAGGAGCTGGAACCGTTGCAATCCTACCTCAGTTAGCTGCAGACTTTAATCCAGTCTGATGCCTCCCCCATCGCCAGCCTCATCTGGTGGCCCTGAGCAAACCCCAACCTGAAGATCCAGCAATCAAGGCAGTTCACTGTCCCCTTCTGCCCTATGCATCAGTACAACACTGACCTGAGGCCATTTATTTCATATTGGGACACATGTTTCTGGGTTTGTATTAGAATTGAGAAAACACTCATTTGTAACTAACATAAGGACAGTGAAATATTTGCCTTTTCTGTGGGTTTTTTTTTTTTTTCAGAACTTCCTCAAGTGTTTGCTGGCTGTGATTGACCCAGATTGGATAACTTTCTAAATATGATTACGGATTGAAGAGCAGTTGCAAGACTAGGAAAATTCTCACTTGAAATTCTTCACCCTGTGTTATACAAGTGGTCAAGTAGATGATTATAACTATCCATCTGCCTTTGAAGCCTGTGAATTGATTTGCGGTGTAAGAATGTGAGCAGAGTGTTTGGCAGGTGCCCTTATAATGATTTTGATCCTTGCCTGGATGCTCCGTTTCTTCACAGACCAGGTAATCATCCTGTATTTGTGGATTGGCAATGTGTGAGAGAGATAGGGAAATTCTGTGAGCTAGAACAGGTGTGGGTATATCTTAGCCCACTTTTGTCATACTTATGAACTGATAGCCTTCAGAATGGCAGCATCCACTTTTCTAAATCTGTGTTCTCTTTCTCGTTGTTAGAATTAAGTATCAGAATAGGATTCAGCTTCCCACAGGAGTTTCGTACAATATGCCCTAGAGGACAGGGAGTTAGGCACTATTTAAGTTTTTATTTTTATTTTAATCACGCTTCTTTTAAGGCAAGGGGGTCAAGGCTCCTGTTGCATTGTGTGATGGTCTTCCTGTCCTATCTCTTTACTCAGAAATGGTATTATTAATTGAGTAAATATAAATTACTCCAGTCCATTGGCTACTTGCAGGTGGTTGCAGGGTGGGAGGACTTGGCATGGATGGAGCTATTTAAACCTAAATTTTAGATCTGTGTTAACTATACAACACACAGAAGCTGGATCTTTCTTTGTTTCTAACTGCATTTTCCTATGCCTTCAGGGAGGGACATAATACTGAAGAAGAAAGATGTTTCTTAGGTGTTTTCATTTGCTCCTCTCTCCATGTTTCCTTCAAGTCATATAGATCCCAGACTACTAAAATCACCAAATAATTGGCGTCCACCAGTCTGGAGTGAGTTAGGCATATACAATCAAAGCTTGACATTTGTCACTGCTCTGTCTTGAGCTTCTTGCACAAAATGAGTAGAATAGCCTGGAAATACAGTGTCTGAAAATACTTCATCAAAGGCTGAATATATGAGAGAAAAGAGACTGAATAAGTTAGCAGTAGTACCCAGTATGTTTTTGACAGCTGCGTGAGTTAGAATTGAGAGATGTATTTCAAAAGCACTAATTCCTAGTCTTTGCTTTTGTGAGACCAAGAGTTTTTCCACTTGTAATCACGGGACAATGATCTGACTCTTATATTCTCAATGCTGTCTTATTAGGTTGTCTTTGAGAAGAGAATGGCACACTGCTTTAAACACAGATGGTAACAGATGTGGTCTGTAGGTAGTTTGTGTTCAACTGTTGCTAACATTAGAGTAGTCTGAACTAGAGAAAAATGCCCAGATGGAGTTTAGGAAAATTTTCTTAATACAGACAAAATTTCAGTCTCCATGTGATAGAAATAATAGCGCTACAAGGAATATGGATTACTGTCATTCTTCTCAGTGGGATGTTGATTATTGAAGCCTAAGCATGAGTTTGGTTTTTTTTTTTTTCTATTTTTTGTTGGTTTAACGTGAGGATTTTCAGAGATGGTTTTGAAAAAGCAGGTGCTCATGAAGTTTTTTACCAAAAAGTAATTAAAACTCTAATAAAAATAAGCTTGGTAGAGATCATTATTCTGGGCTTGTGGTCAGCAAAAGCTGCAAGTCTTTAACGCTAAATACTCTTCTACCTCTAAAAGCCTTGTAGTAGGGGCAAGATAGCAGAGAACTAGACAGTTTTGCAAAGCACTACGTTTTCTCTAATGTACCATGCAAAACAAACATTAATGAGATACAGGATGCTTCAACTAACATTTTGACCTCTTCAGTTTGTGTGGTTTTGTTGTTGGTTTTTGTTTATTTGTGGGTTGGTTTTTTTTTTTTAAATCATTCCATCTTTTCGCTTGGAAACTGTCTACAACTGTTTTATTTCATTTTGAGATAAGGTGGTTTTAGCTATAAGACGCATGGTTTCCACAGCTAGTACTGTTGAATTAAGAGAGCTCTGTAATCCATAGAATCTGAAATGTTTTTTAGTTGTTTGCTCAACAAAGAAGCTTATGTCACTTGAGCTCAACAAGAACTAGTTAAAATGTGTCCTGACATGTCTTGTCTTTGTAAGAACAGCATCTGTTTACATGGAGCCAAAATAGAGTATCTTTGGAGAGTTGTTTAAACAGGTGATAAAACCATGTTTGACTTCCTCCTAGAATTCTTTGTTCTTTATAGTGTTCAGTGCTGAAAAGTTGTGTGATTCAGAAACTGATTCCTTTTGTTAAGGAGTGGAATAATTCCATTTTGTTTATTTCAGTCCTTCTCTCAGATAACAGCTTCTCATTAACAGTGGAACAGACAGTGGTGCTGTGTGGTGGGGAGGGGGAGATTTTGTTCGTCTGAGCTTCTGCAGGGGCATAACATCTGAAAGCAGGTGGCTTTGTGCTGCTTAACAGAAGGCTGTGCTCCACTGGGGTTTGAGTGTTATGGGGAATCTGTGGGCCCGGCTTGGGCTTTCTTCAATGGGCAAATAGATTAATCTCAGTTGCCAGATGCCGAATAATCTTGGAGGACTTCCTTTGTACCTGCTTGGATGTCCCGTCCAAGGGATCATCTGCTTCCAGAAGGGAATTCAGACTTTGGTGTTGACTATGTTGAGGATTATATCTGGTCTTTTGTAATATGTAGTGGACAGAAAGAAATTGGGGGCTTCTGGTTCCCATTTAGGAAACACTTAGACTGTAGATCTTGGCATAATGGCGGGCTGGTGTTCTGAATGTTGTCAGTAAACAAGCTTTTATTTGATTTTTCCAACCTTTTTATCAACTTTGCTGTTTTTCTTGATGAGAAGTTCATGTAATTTCATAACGTAGAGAACAGAAACCAATATGTGAAATATTCCTTCTCTTAATGATACTGAAACTTTGTGCTGATGCATTTTACCAGACCTGTAATTATTTTACTTCGGTTGTTATATGTGAGCTTGACCCCTGCCTGTTTCTAGCTCGTGTAGTGTCAGTGATTTCAAGAGCTGAGTTGTGTCAGTTTATGCCTCCTGAATCCCTGGCCCATGGATCACGACCATTCATGCTGTGGAAAAACACTGGCACGAGCCCTGTACTGTAGGCTTGGCCTGCAGACAGTAAAGGCAATATTAAGATGCTCCCAGAAAAATCAGTGCCTGGGAGAAAAAACGACATCCACAATCCTTCTGTGGTGGTCATGTACCTCACAAGGGACAATGTGAGTTTGTCCAGCACCTACCTCAGGGCACAGGCTGATCTGCACCACAGCCTGAGCATCCCCAGGGAGCGGTGCGGCTGTATCTGGATAGAAGTGGTTACCTGCAAGAAAACAGTGGCACAGCATGACCCGGTGCTTGGAAAAACAAAGTGAAGCAGGGATTTTATTTGCCTAGGCTAGACCTCCTGCTGCAAATTTATAGGCTTTTTAACTTGCTGTGCTACCTGTCAGTCTCTGTACAGATGCACAGCCTTCAGGCTCTTGGTGCTTGCCAGCAACTGGCATCCTGCTGGGAACTGTAGGAGGATTTTCAGCATGAAGCAGGGCAACCTAATAATAGAACAAGAATACATTGAAACCAATGCTTGCAAAAGAAGTAGAGAAGAGTAACCTGTAGTTCGGTTTTGGGGTTTTTTTGGTTGGGTTTTTTTTTTTTTTTGCTAGCAGAAAGATGTACAGGGAAAAACCATAGGCCATTGACTTGAGCGCTTGCTTGGCAGCAGGATGCTGAATACCTTGGACAGATTAACCAGGTGTTTGAATTTCCCCAAATACGAAAGAAGCCACAGATATGTAAAAATAAATTTCTCTAAGCAGGCATGCTTCTCAGGCTGTTCAGAATTTACTGAGTCTAAATTACTGTGCGAGTGAAAACAGGGATAGAAAAGTATATCTTATGAAACATGCATTTTTATTTTTTCCTGGTATTATAACTGTAGGTTTCATAGTCCTTTACCTTAAAAGTTCTTAAGGGTTCAGTTTGGTTGGCCAGTCATAAGCCACATTTATTTGAATGAGGGATGCTGCATGGGGCTTATAGTTATGACATGAGACTGTTGATAGACCATTTCTTTCGGATACTTCAGCAGGAGGCCTGCCTCTGTCATACTGTAGAGTATCTTGTGTGACAATAAAGGTGCCTGTATCAGCAGCTAAACTGAGCCCTGGTATTCCATAATGAAAGGCTGGGTAGAGCATAGGAGACTGTGACACTGGGCTGAGAAGTCCCCTTCTAATGTGATGTGCTTGGCAGATGTAGTAACCAAATTGGTGGGTACTTTTGTTCAGGACATGGCTGGGAGGGTACAGCTGCTCCAGGCTTTCATTTTTTTTGCCAAAAATGAATTCTATTTAGAAAAAAAGAAATTATGTTGAGATTAGAATTGAAAAGACATGAGAAAAGAGAAATCATTATTAATATAAGCATAAGAATACTTTAATTTTGACATTTCAAGGAATAATAGGAATTCTTGATCAGAAACACCATCTGCCAAGGCAGAATTTCCCACAGCTGGTTATGGTAAATTGAGCAATGGTAAGCTGTTCTTTATATTGATTTCTTTTTCTAGAAAGAAATCCATAAACTATTCATTTGTTGATTATTCATAAATTTCTTAAAGGCATTCCTGCTCCTTGTTACCTCCTAGCATCCTACGTATTAGAAAAAGACCAGGGCAAATTTATTTTCCAGAATTGGGGAATAAGTCCCATTTCCTGTGAGGCAAGGTGGAAGTGAGGATGCAAATACAGCTTTGGAAGGAGTATCATTGAGATGAAGTCCAAAAATTCCCCCATACTGCCTGCTTTCCAGGAGGAGAAAGGTGTCTCCAGCTCCTTTCAGTGGAGACAAACCATTTAGGAAAACACCACTAACAGTGCTCAGAGTTAGTCTTGGCCTTCAGCGTTCTCCTTTGGGGAATTTTCATCAGGAATTGATAAAAACATAGGGAAAACATCTCAAAAGGCCTGTAACATCAACAGTGAGAAACTGTGTTCTGTCACTTGTTTGTGTTTCAACTCATGCACGTTCCTGTCTTCCTTGGTGGGAGCTAGGTCCTCTTTAGCCTCAAACAGCGCTTCTGTGCTGCTATTACAAAGAAGTTTGGTGGTTTTGGTGGTGGTGTTTTGGTTTTATGGTGTGTGTTTTTAAAGTTACTAGTGCTACTTCCTGCAGCTTTCTCTCAGACCAGAGAATTAGATTTGGTTAAAAATATCCCCCCCATATGCTTGTTGGGGAAAAACCCCACAGTCTCGCCAGTATTTTCAAGGCCAATTACATTTTTAATTAACAGAAGTATACTTGAACATATAAAACATTCATTTGTGGAAACTGGTGTTTTTCCAGTTATTGCTGGATTAGTTTGGCAAGTTATATTTTTTAAAGAAGAAAATTAATTTCTCATGTAGAATGATAAATAGTTTTAACTTCCATGGAAATCTTTAATTCTTTTTAATTTAGATTTTGTTGTATTTTGTTGCATTTAGATATGCGGCATATTTAGTCTTTTGGTTAAAAAGTATAATAAATTTCAAATTAAGTTTCTTTATGGTTTTCAGTGCTTGATTCAAAATAACTTAGAATTTTCATCAATTTCTTAAGCATTTTTCCTAAATGGCTATTAGTTTGTCCCTGATTATTTTGCAGGAATCAATCTCAATAATAGGAATGTGCAAGCACATGCTTACTGTTTGAAGCTGAAATAATATAAAAGTATTTAGCAATGTTTTAGTTCACTTGCAAATTGAAAGAATAATGAAAATGTTTTGCAATTTGCAAACGTTCACATATTTTTCCTAGAATTTGCATTATATATATTGTTACTAGTGTAGGAAAAAAATGGTTCAACTTATGCTACCAAAATTAATGTCAGAACTAATTGACCTTTATAGGCAGATAATTTTATGCTTCTTTGAACATGTTCTGTAGGATCAACCCATGCATATTACACTCATTTCACTTTTCAGAAATTTCTTTTTCTAGAAAAAACTCTTTACAGTGACTTCACAGAATAAAGAGGACAGTAATGGTAGTTTTAAAATTTCCAGCTTCTGTTTGGTTGCAGAGTAGTCATTGAGTTGTGTGTAACAGCTTACGTTGCAAAGAAGAAACTATGAAGGTGTATTAGCTCTTTTTAGAGGGATTTTGAAGTGTTGATTATTTGCTGTATTTTCCCTTGTTTGGTTTCTTTGCTTTTACATATTTACACAGAGGGAAAGAGAAAAAGTAGTTTGCATTTAAGTTAAAAAGAGTAAAGAAAAAAAATAAGAAAAGACTAGATCCTGAAACAAATGCACAGTCAACTAGACAAAAAAAACCACCAACAAACCACCTGCTAAAACTTGGAAAGATTTCACGTTCTATTAACAATCCTTTAATTTATAGATTTCTCTGAAAAGATCTCAGTGGCAGTATGCTGCTGTTGTAAGCATACATCACCAAATTCTTATCAACTTGTTTTGGTCTGATATCTCAATGCCACAGTAACAAGGCACAAAGGCATGACTTTTTTTTTCTTTTTTTTTTTTTTTTTTTTTTTTTCTGAATGCCAGATGAAAAAGAACTCTAAGCATTTTGCTATACCCTGATTGACACAATGATTTGTGCTCTACTTTAGTTAGCAATTTTAAAAAAAACTATAGTGATGATGCAGTAGAAAAAAAACAAAAACAAAAAAACAGAAAGAGCAACCCTGTTGCATTTAATGAAAGATGCTTAAATTATAGTAGAGTCAATCCTTTATTGCATTTGCGATGTCATATTTATTGCATTATCTTTATGGTTTTGTAATTAAGGGTTCATTGTGGTTTCCACTGTACATTCAGTTATTCAAGAGTTCATAATTCAGCCCGCTTAATTTGTAATATGCTGAAACTTGGCAAATAAATTGTTACTTTGTATGCAAATTGTCATGGATTTTTTTATGGCTTCAATTGATTAAGCATTTTAAAGCTATGATGATAAAAAAAACCACACAAAGCGCCTGATCTAAAAAGTATATAGGTGACAAAAATCCTCAACTCTGACAAAAGTTTTTAAACTTCAAGCAGTAGAATTCAAAATCACGGTTGCCTGCAGAAATACTTCTCTTCCCCTTGCTCCCCACCCCATAGTTATCTTTGCTCCAGAAATGTGTACGACTGTGTGTCTTCATGCAGTGACACCTGGGTCTCCAAAGGACTGTATCTGAGAGCCCAGCTTAGAGTAGGATATATCTGCACGAACAAGCCTACAGAGTAAAACTTCACGAGTAATTTATAATAAGATGGTGCCCATTCCTGTAAAGGGAAGATCTGGTTCAAATATCCCTTTCTAGTCTGAGGGATATGAACTTCTGTCTTGCTGCTTGAGTATTTCATTATTAGGCTATACACAATGCTGGTACCGAGATAGGAAAATTCCCTACGTGTCTGGTGTTCAAACTGTTTGCTGTGTATGGGAGTTGATTACATCAGGGGGGAGATAGGCAAATGGAGAGAGCCTGATTTGATAATCTCATAGTTATGGTCACAGCATACAGCTGGATGGGGAAGTCAAGGGTTTCACAGTTGCCTGCCGTACACTTTTGTATTTTTTTAAGGAATGAGTAAGTATAGATAATCTAGATTTACATTTTTGTTGTGATTAATGTGATTGCCAAATAGCTACCTGTGCAGCCAGGAGTCTTGATAAACTTTCTTTAACCTCTTGTCATACAAAAACTTGAAGCACAAAGAACAACATTGCATATCTCTGCCCGCCAAACGTATCCTTGGCAAGCTCCCCTTTGAACAATTTTGATTTGTTTCCATTTAATTAATGAACACTTTCCTGCTTTGTGATTATTGTCCTCGCCTGAAGTTGTTCCCATTATAGAGATGAATAAATAGTTCTTGACATTAGTTTCTACCTGCTTTGTAATTTGTTACACCGTTAGGGACCTGTAACTTGTCCTTGCTTTTAGTCCCAACTAATTCTTCCTCATCTTGTTTCTTTATTTTTTGTCTTCTATATGATTTCTGGTTTGTCCTTCACAGTTAAAAAAGAAAAATAAATCTTATCGCTAGTGTTCTTTTATTGCTATTATAGATACCTTTCATCTTTTTTCTTTGTCACAAAACATATTTCCTTGGTTGAGGTAGGAGATCTCTCTGCGTTCCAGTACCTTTTTCAGGAGGTGCTTGTGCCACAGAAATATGTGAAAGGAAGAGCACAGACATTTTCTGGGTGGAGGAAAGAAATCTGCTTCCCATTCTGCCATTTGCCTGTGAATGTTCTATCTGCACCTCCGTTATTTTCCTTTGAATGTTTTCAGTGAAGTTAGATTGTAAGGCCTTTGGCAAGTGGAGGTCTTGAGTGTGGTGTGAGTAGGCTTCAAGCCCAGCATGTGATTTACTTGACTCTTAAACAGGAGGAATAACAAAGGGAGTAGTGGCACTTCTGTGCTGGCTGGAGCGCCTTTCTGGGGATTGTTCAGCCAGTGGCTGCCAACAGCAAGCAGAGCTGTGCAGGATTTTCCATTTGTAAATTATCAATAAATGACTACTGCACTCAATAGATGAATTCTTCACAAAGAAAAGAGCAGGTTCTAATAATCTTTAAATTAATGACTACCTGGCATTTGATGTACTGGCTAACACAAAATAATTGCTTTGGCGTATGCCATACTGTCCTATGAATTTCACAAGTACAAGGCTATCCTATAAGTAGCCATTACGCACAAGATGATACAAATTAGCCACATTTTTGGTAACTGGTGCTTTAAACTGTCACTGTGACTTACTTGCATGACAGATAGTGCTCTGTTTGCATGCATTATTGAAAGGGTAACGTATCCTAGGTTTGCCTCCCTAGGTGCACTACATTGTCCTAAGCAAACTGCCAGCATGGCACTCACAGCTGCGCTCAGTGTGTTGCCATAAATGATAGATGAGTATGACATTGTCTGGTTTTGAGTGCAAGACAAGTTCAGTACTTCTGGACTTGTTTACATGTCTTTTTGAAAACTATGGAGATATTGCTGAAGTAGATGAATTGGTTCAAATAAAATATATATATATATATATATATATATTCCCAGCAGGAGCTTTCTTTCACACTCAGTTTGAATGTTTGAATATGGATACGTTGATATGGTTTGATTTTGTTTATTCTGTGCACAAAATTCATTCCTCTTTCATCTGAATGTAATATTTTAGACTAGTAGGGACAGTGAAATTAAAACTTGCTTGAATGAGTGTAGTTGGATTTCCTTGGTAATATAACCAGTCCAATGCTGAGGACTGGCATGGAGCAGACTCCTGGACTTTTAAAGCTTCAGTGAGACAGAACGAGATCATGTTAAATAAATGTGTGTACTAATAGGAAAGCATAGTTGTGAGGTGTCTGAAATTAAAACAACTTTGAATCTTCTTTCTGAGCTGAGATTTGATTCAAAATCTTCAGATAATCTCTCTCATAATGGAGTTTAAGTACACATTGGGTCTAGGAAGTTAGCCATTGAGGTCTGAATTTTCCATTTTGAGCCTGTCTCCTTTTGAGAACAGGCTTGTTGGTCCTAACAAAAGCTAAAGATTGAAGTGCTTTGGTGGCAGTTTGAAGTATAATTTATCTTTTTGAATAAAAATGTCTTTAGAAGAGAAGCTAGCTGTTCCGCTCTCTAGATACAGCAGTTTTGTCAGTGAAAATGCTTTCACTCAAATATTTGACGAACTAGTGATTACAGAAAATAAAAATTCCTGTTGTTTTGACAGAGACAACAAATTAATATACTTTAAAGAAAAGCTTGATCATAAGAAGGTAACAGAGTAAGATTATTAATTCAGCAGGGGTTTTTTGGAAACTGTTTTTTTTTCTGGGGCCTTCATGAGAGATCGACCTAGTCTCTGAGTTTTTTCTGGTAGGTGCTTATCAGTGAGGAAGCCGTGGGTGCAGCTGCAGGACTGTTCAGCCTTCCATCAGAAGGATGTGCCTGTCAACCTTAGCTTGCTGTGGTTAAAGTTATGGAGCAGTCTTGGAGTACACGAACTGATTTGAAAAATTAGTGTGAAGATCCAGTGATTACTCTGTCACTGTATATCATACTGCATTTCTCTGTGGCTTTATGGAATCTCTTTTGCCTTGAAATACTACATTTTTTAATGTCTAAAATCATCTTTTTGGTGTTGATGGTCAGAGGTTTCCAGATAGAGGAACACAATGTTCTTTTGAAGACTGAAATACATTTAGGTCTTTGATAGGGAAGCTTTGTTACAGCTTCAAAATCTAAGGATAGTAGTTATCAAGATCTCCAAACTACATGGACAAGATCCTGTGCCTTTTAATAAAGTCTAGTGTACAAAGAGAACAAAGATTGGAAGTACAGTATTCCTGGTTTGATGCAGTTTGGTTTGCAAAAAATGGTCATGTCTCAACTATGTAATTGGAAGACACAAAATCAGTTCAGTATGTTTTTGTGGGTTTTTCATTAATAAGGGTGCGTAATGGCTTTTAGTACAGTGATTTTAATATAATCTATTGCTTTGACTTCATAATTGTTATAAATTTCTTATTTTTTTCATTCCTCATTTTGATTACTAATTCTAGTTAGTTAATCCTCACTTTAGTAATTATCTGTGTAGAATTTAAACCAGCTTTTTAAATGTTACTGTGATCTTTTTGACAATATGTGGCATTAAAACATTTCCATAGCCATCTCAGGTGATGCCATGAAATACTGGGATTTTAAATGGAGCTGTGACAAGAGGACAAAAACTTTAACGAAACTGTTCTGTCAACTTGACGTTATTCCTTAGCATTTTTGTTGCAGAGCCATAGTTAAAACTTCAAGCTTGTACATGCTCTGCTAGGAAAGTTTCTTTTCATCTGAACTTTGTGATATCCTCTCAGCCTGTATTTTTAATAATTCTTTCCATGCTATTTCCATTTATTTCTTATGAAGTGTCGTATTGCTTTGTTTTTCTTTTTTGGAAGCCTAGAATTTCTTTTTTTCTTTTTAAAAGAAAAAAGAGAGGGGGAGGGAGTGAGGGAGAGACTCACCAAACTGCTTTTTATGTGGAAACTATGCAAAGTGAACAGCAGACAGCTGAATGCTTCATTAATCTCTGGTCGTCTTTTAAATTTATTACTTCTCCCCAAATCAGCAGATTGAGGACTTCTAACTTTTACCCTGCATAAAGATCATTACATAAATCTATGCATAATGAGACCTGAAGTTTGGTTTCATGCTACTGTTATAGTTGGAGCTAAAGTCTGCTTTTCTTCTGAGACAGTTCCTGGTCTGTAGCAGGATAAGTGAGAAGACAGGATCAGTAGATCAAAGAAGTTGAGATTTTTACAGATCTGCTGGTTTGATAGTTCATTGCATACTAAATGAAGCCCACCAAGTTTTATTGAGTGCTTCCTGCATTAATTCTATATCGCACAGATGAACCAGACCCTCAGCAAGATATCTAACCATAATTTAAAGATTTCAAAGTGAGAGACAATCTGCAGCAGCCTTCACTATTAGTTACTCTTACTATAAAAAATTTATATATTTTTTTTTATACTCATGTTTATCTAGATACAAGTTTTGGTCTGTGAGTTTTTCCGTTATATATTTGTTAGCTTTCAGCAATCCACAGTCAGAAATCTTAACCTTAATGGAATATGAACTTGTCTGGTTCATTAGAAATAAAATAAGGTGCCGTTTCTCTTAGTAGCTGTTTTTATTGCAGTCAAGTTTTTAAACCTCCAAACCAGACACTGGCAGAGGAGAAATGGTAAGAATTATACTAATAGAATTTTTGGTGTGAGTTGATTGCTTGTCACATGGAAAAAAATACTAAATGTCATTTTCATCATCACAGGTCTTCAGATTTTGAAGCAAACAAAATGCTGATGGACACAAAGCTGAGCTGAATTTCAACAGAAGTCACCTGCACCATATTAGTATATTAATGTACAAATTCTCAGGCCAATCCTGTCTCAATTTAATTTGATGTCTGCAGTCCCACTGACCCTTGCAGTAAAGGAAAATGAGCTGAGTATTAGAAATTGCATGTTGAACATGGGAGACTTCATCAGCTGTTTATGTGATATGAACTAAGTCAATTGCAGATTATGGGTATTCAAAAAGAGACACAAGTGTGTTCTGGAGGTGATGCTTTTCTTCTACTTTTTATTGTTTTTATGCATTTGGAAAAATTGACTGAAATCAGCTATGATATTAATTAGCATTCGTTCCAAAGAGTTACAATTCAAGTTGTGCCATTGGTGTTTTAATCTTACTGTGCCATTGCATGAATCGGGCGTTTCATCACATGGTGATTTTTACCTGTAATTCAGTGGAAGGAAAAGTCACCTGTATAGGATAGTTCACCTATGCAGTTGTTTTTCTGGAAACTGCCTCTTGATCTGAACTTAAATTTAGAGAAAAGAAATAATTTTAAGAGGCAGATTAAGAAAGGACACGGATAGGAGCCATTTCTCTTTGTCCAAAGTGAAGCTGTAAAGAATCCCTTCCACTCTCTGCTGGTGGAAGTTGGGAGACGAAGCCAGGGTGTGCTGTACTCAGTTCAGGAGGTCCAGAGCAGCCGGGGAAGTTGGGGGGAGTAGACTGCTCAGTGCCTCAGTGCATCTGAGCTTCGTAGTGGCAGAGTTAGTCTGGTTTGGAGTACTTTATCATGAGTGTTCAAGTAACCCCAGTCTTCTGAGGTGTCCTATTTGTAATCAGCAAGGCTTGCCTCAGTGGATATTCTTTAAAAACAATTGTGGAAACAACTGTTAAAAAGAAGCCAGCTAAATCCTCTGCCATGACTGACTGATTTTACTGATGCCTAGAACCAACCAGAGCTTTACAGTCTCTCTTATCAGTGAATAATTCATGTCTTGTGAGTGAAAAACCCAACAAAACTAAACCAAGATGTGCAAATATCTGTCTTAAGACTAACAGCTCATCTTTTGGATAAGGCTATTATAAAGTCATTTGGAGGAAGAAGCTCATACATAAAAATGAATGTTGCCATGCAACAAGTACTAAAGAAAGAACCACAAGATTTAAGCCTTAATTAATTTTTCCATAGCAGCTGGGAATGTTCAGGAATAAGGAAATTCAGAGGCACCAATGTTAATTAAGCCTCATTTGCTAGAAATCCAAGGCTTGTAGTTGATGACTTTGATGTCTGGGGGGGTATAACATCCAATGGATACTTTTCCATTATTCCAAGTGGTAAGGTCGTGCTCTCCCATGCAACTTCCCTAGCATCTGATAAAATGGGTGTCAGTTACAGCCTTTCTTGACTTGAACGCATGCACTCTCTATTGCATAGGTGTTTATTTTCTCTAAATTTGTAGGGGCTTAGTAATCTCTGAGGCCTCCATCACCTCTGTTCAATTTGTGTCAGTATCTTGTAATGAGACCCACAAAAGCAGATGACCAGATGTCATGTGCAGAGTTAGGGTTCCACATGGATGAAACAAACCTGGACAAGGGGCTGGTGATTTTAAGAAGGCATAGCTGGATGGAGATTTGTAAATGCTGATATATCAGCTAAAAATAATATCTGTCACGTTTACTGTTTAGGCAACAGAATCCTCTGCCTCTCTGATTCATTAGAAACAATTTTCTAGGCTGTGGTGCATTAGACAGAAATTGGCATTGTAGAGAAATTGAAGAGGTTGTGAAAGATGCAAATTAAACCTGTTACTTTATCTTCTTGTGATTTAGTTCCCTGTAGATAAAAGCTGATGTATCTACTGGGCGAAAGGAAAGCAAAACAGAACCTGTTGTGAAAGTCTGAAATATTATGGTGAGTTGACCATAAAAGCATGTAAGCATAAACATGAATACCTTTCACTCGGTTATACATTCTCAGCTTCTTAAACTCCTACAGTGAGAAGCTGAAGCGTGCACGACTGGCACCGTCCTACTGTTTCCCCATGAAATTGATATACTATAATGTAAACAGAGATGCTGGATATTGGTGGCATTCAGTAGGAAATATTATTGCAATTAGATCACATCTTCTTGTGGCATGTTGTTTTTCTTATTGAAGGAATTAATCTTTGCCTCACAGAATACAAATTATTAAGAAGAGCTGAATTTTCTCTGAGTTACTGAAATGATTGCTAATTTTTGAGTGTTTTTCAAATGATCCGTGGAAAAGATGAGCGTAAAGGTTAGCAAGTTATGCTCCATGGCTGTGATGCAAAGGGCAGGTTTCTAGTCTAGAAGGTGCTGAAGCAAGTAGAAACATCCCATTTCAAAAACTGACACAATTATGGATTAGGTAGGATTAGAGAACATCCTGTTCATTTCTGTATTTGTCTCTGCCATCCCACCCCAATTACCTTTGCAAATTGTTGCAAAATCTCACTGGTTTTGAGTGACTGGTGGAAGTACCTCTGGCTGAAATCAGATGGCAGTGGGGCGGAGGCTGAGTCACTATTGCTTTGACCTTCACTACAACTTTAAGCTTTGGAAGCAGTCTGTATCTTTAAAGGTTTTTTATGTTTGCTGTCACCAAAGATGATGCTGGCTTGCTGAAAAGGGATAGAAACTGGGCTTCCTTATCTTACAGAACAGGAAACAATATTAGCCCTGATAACACACCCACTTACACTGCTATCTATTTCAGTATCAAATTTTGCCCATCGTATTTACAGTAACAAATTGTATTACATGCTGCTATGTTGACTGTGACTTTAGAGGAAGTTTGAACAGTAATCGTCCGGGTACAATTCACTTGGATATGATTCAAAACATACAGTTCAGAGATTAATAGATAACATAAAATTACAGATCAATGTGGCAAAGGATCATTCTAATGTGTTTGTAATCATTTTCTCATCCATTGGCTGTGCTATCTCCCTTATATATTGGCAGGGCTGCTTATCTAGAGGTACTGCAGCAACTCTCTGAACGTTTTATCACCTCCTTTAAAAGTGGAGTCAATTACAACTCTAGATTAAAATAGTGATATACTTCAGGGAGTAAAAATGATATCGTGTTATGTGTTTACTGAAATTGCTGGTAGGGCCTAGCTGATGAGTCATAACTCAAAACTTAATGAAATTAATAGAATGGCTTTGGAGTCAATCTCATTCTGGGCTGGGGGAGGATGCAGCTTCCTCCTGTTCTGGGAACCTGTGTCAGCAGAAATCAGTAACCTCACCTGCAAGGAAAAGTTATGTGGTGTGTGCCTGTGTGCACACTTATATGTGTGTGAGAGAGACCAAGATACGTGTGTAACAACACAAAAGACAGGAAATATGAGAGAGGGTGCAGTTTTTCCCCCTTTGTAGACAGAAGACCTGTGTGCACCTCCTTGCAGTTTAGATTCATTCTTTCTGCTTTCTTCCAAGTCCCTCTATGCTGCCTCGCTAGTTTAGCCAGAGGAGCTGCTGCTCTGGCTGGGGCTGCATGCAAAAAGCCCTCAGGTAAGTGTGAACCCTGGGGACACGGACAGGGCCTAAAATCAAGAACCACAGGAAGGACAAAGAGGATCTATCTGCTGATCTTCATAAATGTTCAGCCTGTACGTTGAACCAAAATTATGGGGAAAATGAGAAAAGCTATGCATCTTACTCTGCAAGCCAATTACTCTCATTAAAACATATTTTGTTGCATATTTCACAAATATAATTGTTGTACAAAGAGAAGACAGAGGGAAAACTTATTAATGACCTTCAAATATGCAGAAGGTTGTACAGAGAGGAAGGGAATTTTCTGGTTTTCATTTCAAGGTAGACTGCACAAGAGGCACTGAACTCTTAAGCACTGTAGAGACATTTTAGATAGATGTTAGGAGACTTTTCTAGTGGTCAAAGAACATATCTAGAGGGATAGTTTGACCTGGGAATGTGATGCTTTTTTTCCTTTTTAATTTGCTGTATGTTGTTTTGCAAAGCCCTGTGACATACTCGGTAGTCATCCTAAAAATAGGTACTTCAGTTATTTCACAAAACCCTCTGTATTTAAAGATGGATGTGCCAAGACATCTTTACCTCCCAGCGCAAGCAGATTAAAAAAGAAGATCCTTAACATCAAGTAATGTGTGAAAGGGGGGAAATGGCTGTTGATTAGGGTCTTTTCAGACAGCAAGATTCTGAATGTTTTGTTTTAAAATTCAAACTTCTCAATACTTTACTGCAAAGTTCTTGATAGACCCTTATTCTTCATGTACCTACACAAGGAAGACAGACATCTGTGCTCTTTTAAATGGACAGAAGTTCCTGTGCTTTTTTTTCCCATCTGAATCTTGGTTCTTACTCCTTAAATAGTTTTTTTTAGGAGTGATTTCACTTCCAGTTACGTGGTTGCAACTGAAGTTATTTGCCACAACTTAAAATAAAGATAAAAAAGTGTCTTCTTGCAAAGGAGGTCAGAGATGATAAAAGGCAAAAATGAACTCTAAATGCTATTGGCTTTAGTAAGAGGAGCACAGTGTGGGATGAGATGGAAAAGCAAAGGATCAATGCAAAATGCAGTTTCACAACACTTAAAAATGCAACCTGAGGTTGAGGGTTGAACGTGTAACTCGTGTTTAGAAGTCTGTTACAGTGACAAGACTTAAATAACGTGATATATTCTAAGGCTTTTCAATGAAGTGCGAGTTCATTTTTGGATCTTACCAGATTATTCAGATTTCACTTTACCCCAAGACAGTCTCTGAACTAAGATTATCTTCACTTGATCTGTATGACTCAGAAGGAAGATATGTAACAATAGCATTGTACATTTTGAGAACTAAGCTAAATTTGGGTGAAAATAGGTGGAGAAATACTGCCTGAAGTCCCCAATCTGGAACAATGAGAGTGAAGCAGTTTTGCAGAGGCTGTGAGATTATAGATTTAAGTAGTTAGCAGCGCACCTTCTGTGTTACATTTTTAAAAATATAAGATTATATATATCTAAGTGTACTGTAGGTATCTAAGTGCATATGCCTAAGTTGCATTAAAGTCAAAATGCAATGCAAGAGAAAGAAAAAGAAAACAAAATAAATTGGGTATGAATCTTCTTGGTAAACAGTGTACCAACCGCATCAGGAGAAATATTTATCTCCAAGGCATGTATGATTTCTTTAAATCTGAGTTAAAAAGTGTTGCTCTGAATTGTTAATTTCTGATGTTTCCATTTTCTCCTTTATGAGTTTACCTTAAAGGAGTGGTCCTCTTCTTCAGGATACAGTTTTGGAAAATATAAACAGTAACTACTTGTATTATTTCCAGAATGGAATTAAGTACAGAATTAATCATTATGCTCCTAGTAAGACATAAATATACCTAAATAAATCTTATAACCATTTTGTTGGCAGTTCTATTAAAATTTTGGTAAAAGACTTTTTCCCTTGGAACTGGGAAGAATATTTGGCTATATTTTTATTTGGGAATAATAAATCTCAATTAGCTGGAGTCCCTGAAAAATCAGTGTTCGGGTGAGAGTGTCCCAGTGAGACATAGAAGAGGCTCAGCAGAGCTTTGCCTGTGAAGATGATCTCCACCTGAGAGAAAGCCATTAGATTGTCAGGCTCAGGGAAGAGCAGCAAACCCAACTCCTGTGTTAAAATTTCTGCCTCTGTTCCTTCTGCTGGCTCCTGGCAGCAGGGGCAGTATGCTGCTGAGCTCGAACGCAGAGGAAGGCATGAAGACTGGAGCAGTCGAAGGCATGAGATGGGAACTGAGGTTGGATGAAAGGGACCGAGTTGAACAAGGAGATCCAAGCTAGAGACTGGCTTGGGTGGACAGTATATTGACATGGGATAAAGAATTGTGAAGAGGAGCGAAGGGAATAGGCCGGGCTTAGTCACATTCAGATCCAAGTTTTTTAATGTAACATGACAGAGACATGCCCATTTTGAGCTAATTCACTGCCGTGCAAAAGTACTGTCTGCTCTGAAAGCAGTGTATATTTTGGGCAAAGTACACTGACTGAGTACTTAAGTCTTGGGGCTGTTTCCTTATTTTTAGACCTGACAGATTTTGCTGGCCTGAGCACTTGCCATTGTGTTTTATTGAACAGCATAGGTATAAATTTAGGTGCATCCCTTTTTGTTGTGTGTTAAGTGACCCTGCTTTTCTTTTTCTTTCTTTTCTTTTTTTTCTTTTTCCCCTAGGAAATAATGCAGATCAATTTTTGGCATTTGGCTTTCATAAGCATTCCAGTGTTGTGAGTGTTTCAGTGGGCTTGAAGAAACAACAGGATCATATATGGTGCAGGGAAGCGAGTTGGCAGACTCTCAGAGTAATTAGGCAGCAATGCAAAGAACGTTTTTTCCTTCTAAACTGTTGACTGGTATGGATCTGAGAAAGGTGACTGTTATCTTTGCAATTTATCAAAGAAGCTTTGGCAAACTAATTATCAGACAGCCATTGGCCCTGCGCGTGCCATAGCAGGTGTAGGGCAGACGATAAGGCTGAATGGGCTACGGAGCTTTGGCTTCACTCTAGGCTTAGTTTTGCTCCCACAAAATTCAGCAGGAGCTTTGCCATTGATATGGAAGGAAGACCTAGATCTTTTATTCACAGTGGGTGCAGTACAAGGCATGGAGTACCGTTACCTTCTGCTGCTGATCTTTGTGTTGCATCTGCTGAGTGGACCCGCTTTCACAGCCGTGGAGAAGGATCAGGAATCAAGCTTCTTGGTGGGAGATGAACAGGCACTATGCAGTTGTTCAGACCAAATTTTAGTCTGCTGCCTTAATGTCACCTACATTACAACGCTCAATTACTAGCTTTCCTTCTTTATTATATGATCCATTTTGCTTTCATTACAGTGAAATTAATATGTCTCAGCTCAGGACTTCATTGTGGTTGTCTTATATCTAGCTCTAACCTAATTTCTATCTTGCAGTTTGTGCCAGAAGTCGTTGCTGACTGCTACAATTTTAGACATTTGAATACCATTGCGTTGCAAGATCTCACATCCCGTTGCCTTTTCGAGCTGAGTTCTGACTTTTACATTCTACTGATAAAACAGAAAGAGCATAAGTCTTATGGCAGTTGAGTACATGGAGCATTTGAGTATGTTTTTACTGAATTATTCTAACTGTACTGTCTTGCTGGCAAATCTTGACACTTAGGTTTGATATGTGGCAGTAGGATGAACTTTTAGTACCCTGCTAGGGTCTTATCCATTAGGTTTGTATGTAGTAAAAAAAATAAAAATCCTGATAACATTTGTTAAGTTTGAAATCTTCAGAGTCAGGCTGTATTTTCAGAACTTGTGTACTCTATTGCACTCTGTTCTCTGATAGAGAAAAAAAGTTAGCATCTGCCATGCCATTCTATGGGAATATGTACCCAAACCCCATTCGAGCTTTGATTTGAATCTTTATACACAGGAAAAGCACCCGACACAATTGTTTTCTTCATCTATTACTTAAAATTAGTATTTCTCCAACAATGAATTACTTTTGGAGTACAACAATGAAGTACTGCTGTCAAAGTTCAGGAAAATAAATTCAGGAAAATGTAGTTCCATAGGATTTTAAAACTGCTGAAGACAGTCTTAAGATCATTCAAGCATCAAGTTAGCATTCTTGGTGGAAATAAGAGCTTTGTAATCAGTCCGGGTCAGCACATTAGGAACACTTGAGCTGGTGTTTATGTTTTGTGCTTTCTTCTAGGAAATATATAAAAGACTGTGTGAAGATCTGAGGGTCTTCAGGTTTGTATGTTGTGTGTACAGCTCTAGACTGAAAAGGGACTGAGGCTCGAGCCATAGAGATGGCTCCAGACCGAAAGAGCTTTGCCTTTTCTGGGGTCAGCTGAGTAGAGATGGGATGGCAGCTGAGTTGTCAGGCTTTGAGCAAGGTATATGTACATATACAGGGATGCACAGATGTGGCATCACTGGTGCATGGATGCTTTCCCAGTTACGCACCGAGAGCTGGAGTCGACTGTGTATTTTGTCAGTGAGATCCCTAAATGGGCACTGTATGAATTCAGGGAAATCCCATGGCCTGTGCTCTGCTGGAGGCTACTTGACCACATTTTTTGCTTTTACTTTGTGGTTTGTGTGTTGATGATGTCTTTGAGAGTACAAACACAAGAGTGATACAGATAATAACTCCAGTTGACATGGTTTAACTCCAGCTGGCAATTATGTACCACGCAGCCACTCACTCTCACTCTCCACCTGCAGCGGGATGAGGAGGAGACTCAGGGAAAAGAGTAAAACTCATGGGATCAGATAAGAGCAGTTTAATAATTGAAATAAAATGTAATATAATAACAGTAACTATTGTGATGGAGAGAGAAAAAGGAATAAAACTCAAAGGGGGAAAAACAAACAAACAAACAAACCAAAAAACAAGTGATGCTCAATAAATTCCTCCCTCCTCCTGAGCAATGCCCAGCCAGCCCCCAGCAGCGATCGGCCCCTCCCGGCCACCTCCCCCCGTTTATATACCGAGCGTGACGCCCTATGGTATGGAACAGCCCCTGGGCTACCTGGGGTCAGCTGTCCCGGCTGTGTCCCCTCCCAGCTCCTCGTGCTGGGGAAACTGGAAAGCCCTTGGCTTAGAGTGAGCACTACCTAGCGACAACTGAAACATCAGTCTGTTATCAACAGGGTTCTCCTACTAATCCAAAACACAGCAGTGTACCAACTACTAAGAAGAAAATTGAACTCTATCCCAGCCAAAACCAGGACACAATATACAAGATCTTGCTTTTATCCCCCAAAATAATTTAACTTGTTCCATTTGGAGAATCTCTGAATGATGTTACAGGGAGTGCAAAGTCTCTTGCGTATGACCCAGCTGCTGGTCTTTTTTTTTTTTTTTTCTTTTCCATAAAATGAATAAGCTATACCCATGAGTTTCATTTAACATTACCATTTCTTTCCTTCCTAAAAAGCTTTTTGTGGGTAGCTTAATAAAAAAACACTGTGGAGTTAGGGTTTTTTTTATTATTTTATTTAAAAGTTGTTGAACAGAAACCTCTATCCCAAAAGAAAGAATTTATAAAGCCCGCTAATCTCACTTTAGTCCAATGTTTAATTAACTTTTATTTCAGTTGCTCCGTTTCAGGGAATCTGAAGTGTTTTGCAGGAAGAAATAGAAAATGGGAGCATTGTGAATTCTGTTTAAAAAGGAGAAAAAAAAAAAGTCATGAAAACAAGCCTGATAGAGCACTGCCTCCACTCAGAACAAATTCTTTTTTTTCAGGTTACTTTCAATGAAAACTATTCAGCTCGCTTGTGGTTTTGTTATTCTGGTAGATGGATAGTTTGAATGTTTTGTGGACTACTGGACCTCATAGAACAAGTTAGCACAGAGTCAGTGCCTGTAGGCTGCAGCAAGCTGGAACCTGATTTTTATCATTAGTAAATTGTCTTTATTCACTGCATTTGCCTGAATCAGAGGAACAGAGGGCAAAATCAAACTAACAAACACTTTATACTTAACAAATGCAAAAGCAAATATTTAACCTGGCCCCAGGTCTTCTGTGGATCATAATTCCTAAATAGTAAGAAACTACAGTAATAAATGTTTCCAAGTGACTGGAATAGCCATCACCTGATGGCTGTTGGAGTGAAGGGAATAAGAAAGAGGCTCAGTCTATGCCTGGATCAGCTCTGATGTTTGAGAGGCGAAAGGAAAGTGGAAACCCTAGAGAAAGAGTGTGAACAAAACAGTAGAAGGCTCTTTACCCTCTGAGTGGCTGCTGTATGCAAAGGCTGGAAGAGATGAATTTTTATGCTGTTTCTTTTTCCCCCTTCAACTGTTTAACCTTTCAGTCCCATAATATATATTGACTTTGCAGGCATAAGCGGTGTGGTGCAGGACTTAGCATTGCTTGCCATCTGGGCACGGAACAGGGACCATTCACCTCACTAGGGTAAATTGAATTTGTCCTTGTCCCTGCAGCTTTATATGTGAACAAGTGTCTTAAATTATAAACTTCAGTAATGAGGCTGAAAAGCAGATGCTCTTTTGCTGATGCCTCCCTTTTTTTTTTTTTAGGGAATGCAGTTAAGCTTAGTATATATAGTGAAGATAGTGAATTTATCTATGTTGAACACATATAATGAAAGCTGAAAATTCCTAGTTATAATTTGTTTTTAAGCAGTGGCAATGAGACAACCCTTCATTTATCTTGAGTGTTTCTGTGCTGCTCTAAGGTCTGATAACCAGCGGAGAGTTCTATGTCAGAGCAAACCAATGAAACAGGCTTTGTTAACCATTTAAAACATTTAAGAATGTAACTTTTACTGTCATTTCTAAGGCCTTCTAAAAATAATATGATAGATCCATTGATGAACACTACCAAACATTTACTCCAATATCAGAAAAATATGGTTTTAAACATACCAAAGATTGTTAATTTTTCTTGTGTTTTGCACATCAGAATATCTGGAACTAAAATGTAGTACTCAAAGGAAATATCAGACTAGCTGAGCAACAAAGTCAGAACAAAACTGCCTACAGAAGTGTTATTTTTATGTTATTTATCTGAAAGTATGGCTAAGTGCCTTACAGGGTAATGCTGTCTAGACATGTGCGCAGCTACTGCTTACCTTCCATAACTTGCTTATACACTAAATTTCATCGTGCCCAGCCTGATGTGAATTCAGTTTTGTGGGGTAAGGATTACTCAAATCTGAGTAGAAGCTGTTCTGAAAACTGTTATTGCCTTTTTTTTTCCATTCTTTTTTTCCTCTCTTTTCCTTCATTTTTCTTCTTCTTCTTTTTTTAAAAATTCTTTTTTCTTCTGTTTTTTTTTCTTTCTTTTTTCTTGGGTTTTTTTTCCATTCTTTTTTCTTTTTTTCTTTTTCTTTTTTTTCCCCCGTAGACACTTCTTACCTGTGCCCTTAGAGCTGACAGGAGTTTGATCCAGATTTTAATGGGACAAGGGATGGGCTAATGATGGACAGCTCTGGTCTTTTGAACAGTCTTGTATCTCTCTTTTAAGTACTTCAGGGACACCAGGCAGGTTTATCATCCTTGCAGAGCCATGTCAATTTTTTTTTTGTAGGAAAAGCAGACACACCTGCTGGGAATACCCTCGATGACCCCCAGTTTCCTAACCAGAGCTGTGAATTTCTTTAAGTAGTCTGAGGTACCTTGACAGGAGGAATACGAGCAGGAGTCAGGGAAGAAATCTGAAGCTTGCCTGCACTCTGTGCAGGGCTACTCTGACCTTTTCTAGTCTCGCTTGCTTCATTTCTTGCTCTTTCTGTTCTATCTTTGTTTCTTGATTACAGCTGCCTTTTCTGCAGGGAAGCTGTGGGCCACAATATGAAGTGATTAATGCATTCAGAGAGGAGTGGTTTATTTCACTGACTACAGTGGAAATTCCACATCGAAGAGTTTGCTCTTGTGGCAGTAATTGCCAGAACTGGAGTGGTGTGAATGAGGATGCGGCAGGTTATGCAGACACGAGCTTAACCTTCCAAGAGAAAAGCCCTGAATTAAAACTTCAGTCCAAACCCCTTTGAGTCCTTACTATAAAACAGCTCAGTCTCAGTGGGAAAGCTGTTTGAAGTGCCATCCCTGGACGCAGTGCACACTGTCGGTGTACGTACAGCACTGTTATCGTGTGGAAGGGACCGTACAAATGGGCTGAAGCAACTTTAGTGTAGAAATAACAAAGAAGTCATTAAGGACTGCAGAAAATGGCTTGTGAATTACTAGCACAAGTTGGATTTGGCAGAACTGTGAGCTATGGATGAGCATATACAGGTGGGACCCAGCAATCCATCAGTAAGACATGTTTCCTAATCCCTAATGCCAGGAGGCTTGGCATTAAACAGATCACAAAATGAGAGAACAAGGGTATGTGAATGCACGCTTTGCAAAGGGTACTGGGCATATATACAATTAATGATGCTTGTGAATTATGGAGTGACGACAAACACCACTGCTATCACAAAGCAGACCAGAGGGTTCATTCTGGGCAGATAAAATAAACTGTGTAGTCATCTACAACTTCTTAGATTTCCTTAGCCAATGGCCTCAGACAATTAAATGAGCCAGAATCTGAGCTCTCCGCAGACATTTAAATAGCAGCTGTTCACACGCATGTACAAACAATTATTTGATGTTGAAATAAGAAAAGAAAATTGAATATAAAATCTGTTGCGTAGGGAATAAATTGTATTTCAGTTTCCTGGTTAGTCAGGAACTTGCTTTGCTATCACAATTCCAAGGTTCAGATGAAAAGCCAAGTTTTTTAAAAAAGAATAAAACCATCAAGAAATTTCAGATAGTTTCTAAGTATTTGATTATGTTGTGGCACAGTATAAGCACTAGTCTGCGTATATGCCCACATGTCTGTATTGAATATTGTGTGTTTCAAGAAGTAGAAGCAGCATTGAACGACTCTCTGTACTTACTGGTAGACACCCTGCAAGGTCAAGCAGTCCAGTACCTTAACCAACCTAGAACTGCTGTGTTTTGATTTCCGTATGCTCTGGATATACAAGTGAATGATGGCATAACTGGATGAATCACTCAATAATTTGAATACTAACAAGCTGCAAAGCAGATACTTGACTGAGGCATTTTCTAAATCAAAAAATGGACTCAATTTCTTAGACAAATAATTTTGAATACCTGAGACAACTTCAATTGTATCACTGACTAGTTTTTAATTACTTATTGGAGATCAGTAGAAATGCAAACTTCTAAAAGGTTGCTGCAAACTTAACACGTTAGTTCAATTAGCTGCTTCCTTAATTTATTTTTTTTTTTTTTACTGCCAGAGTCTAGCACATGTGAAATCAAAATTATTAGCAGGAAGAAACTCTGAGAGTTTATAGTGTTAGATTATCAAGTTACATAGGTTCAGAATATTAAATGTGTTGAAGAGCTACAAATCTAAGGGGCAGATTTTTGGGGATGTTTATGTCTCTACTCCTTCCTGGGATGCAACTTCTGAATACTTGTAGGGAGTTGGATCTTTAAATGGAATCTGTTAATCTCAAGTTGTCCAGCTCCAGATTTTTTTTCTTTAAAAAACTTTACTTAAATGCTTCATGGGAATTCCAGATGCAATTGCATCCCATTAAGCTGTAGAAACTTTGTGTATCTAAATAGGTTCCTGGCTGCACTGAAAGGTCTTAAAAGGTCTGGTTCTAGTGAAGGGTGGACTAATGTTTCAACAAGGAACAGCCTTTTTTTCTCTCTCTTTTTTTTTTTTTTTTTAATTATTTTTATTTTATTATGTTCTTTTTGTGCAAGTTGAGTAAATGACATTGGCATCTGGGGAAACTGCCGTGCTATAGGATGACCAAATCCGTTTGCAATTGCTCATGGAACATGCAGGGCTGTCTGTGTGTTTGGTGCTGGTGTCCGGGGGTTGTGGAGCTGGGCTTTGGGCTGTGGGACCTACAGCCCCAGCTGTCCGAAGGGTAACGGGAAAGGCAACTCATGCCTTTGCTGTGCAAGGCTGTGCTTCCTCCTGGGTGGGGGGAAGTTGGAAGGAAGTTCTTCCTTTGTGAAATCCCAGTGAGATGCTGAGAAATTCAGGGAATGCTGTAAGGTTATAATACGAAGTAAGATTTTAGAAGTTTGCTTAAAATTCACTGCTTTGTAAGTGGCTCCTTTTATTATCGCTGTTAGGGTGTTTTGGGTTTTTTTGTTTTGTTTTGTTTTTGTTTGTTTGCTTGTTTTATCTTTTAATTGTAATAACAGATGATGCAAAGGTATCTAAATTCAAATCTGTAACGTACTGGATCAGTGCAGGGTGTTTGCACTAACTCACTTCCGTGAGTATCCATTTGCAGCTGTTATTGTGAGCAGCGCAGTGTGTTCCAAACAGGGGCATGCACCCATTGCTCTTGCCTTTGGATTTTACTTTTGACTCTCTCATCTTGCTGGCTTTTTGGTTTTTTTTTTTTTTTTTTTTTCTTCATCTACAATAAGATGACTATGAACAGAAAGTGCATATTTGCTTTTCATATATAGAGAAGATTTAAAAAAAGTTTTTTTCCCTATTTATTAATTTTTTTCTAAAGTGAGATTTCCAGATGTGAAAAACAAAATACTTTGTTGTCTGTTTTTAAAGAAAAAAAGGTATTTCTTTAATTATGTTTTTTAATTATGTTCTCTAAAGTTACAGATTTTGAACTGACACGTTTTAAACTTGTGTATTTAGCTGTACTGGAACTTTTCTCTGTAGTACTCGTGATTTTTGCAGTGTCAACAAACCCTTGTAAAAATGCACTGGCATGTGTGGTAAATAACATTTTATTTTGAGGGAATTTTAATTCAGTGGTAACATTTGTAATAGGGTGTAATTAAAAGTCAATCAACAGTATTCTGTGTGTGGAATGCTGTGTTTCAGAAATGTAAGTAAATATGTGGTGTATTTTTCTTTGTTAACATGTGAGCGTTTTCAGTTGGAATAGCTGCTTTGGCTTGCCAACTACAGAATCAATAAATATGTTTAACACGTGTTTCAGAATATGCAAACCAGCAGAAAGCTGGCTATTAAATATCTTACTGTCACAGCTACCATGCTGCAAGAACCTGGTGATGTTTATTGAGATTTTTTCTATCTGATATTCTGTTACTGAAAGATCCTGCCTTCATAAAGCTAGGTATCTTGGGGAGGACACAGGTGATTTGAGTGTGCATTGAATCACTCTCAACAGCAGTAAGGAAAGGCTTTTTAAATAAGAATGAAAATAATGAAAGATAACCATGGATAATACATCAATTACTTCTCTTATCTTGTCCACTTCTCTTCTATGATAAAGACTGTTTCTGAGAGGGGGAATTTAACAGGTATTTCCCATGAAAAATTTTGATATGGGCTAATCTGTCAAAACCAAATTACAGGTGACAGCCAGTTTATTCTGATTTGTTTCTCCAGTCATCCATCTTGAAAAAATAATTCATGCAGTTGACAGATAGGATTTTTTTATTTTAAAAAAATCAAACTCTTGTATTGAAAATTTAACAAGAAATTACAACGCATCAACCCCTGCCTGTAAAACTGAAGTTTGACTTAAATTCCATCAATTGAAATTACTGAAAAAGAATATGAAATTATTTCAAAGTGTGGGATTCCCGCCCCCCCCCCCCCGATGTGCAGTTGAAAGGAAGTTATTAAACTATTGTAAATGAGACAAAACATATGATTAGAAATGTGTCTACCTTTTGTATTTGGATAAAGCTGTAGGTGCCTGAGAAATTCTCAAGGAAGTCAGAAGCGCTGAGGTCTAGATTGAGTGATTGGATGTCTGGGAGGGCTTAGATATGTTCCTCAGGAATGCAGAGCAAGAGGAGGGTTGTTGCTGGATTCTTGTATACTCGAAACTGTCTGATAAAAGGAAGCAGACTAGATAAGGTTCGTTCAGATGAGAGGGAAGGTATAAACTAAGATTACACGCTGAGTTTGAGGAAATTTTTCCCCTCTTATGGTCTTGCAGTGATTCCTTGTGTACATGGCTATGACTGCAGTGGAAAAGAACTTGATAATGGGGTGCTTAACCTTTAATAGTTTTACTTTCTGATGCTAATTTAAATAGAGCTGAGCTGACTAAAAGTCATCAAAAGTACTTGAATGCTGGCAGTGTCCCCTCATCCCTACCCCTGCAACTGCTGCCTGATGTTGCAGAGATGAAACTTCGAGCAACATTTCCAGCCAGTATGTTTCCATTCAGTGACCTTAAAACAATTTGAAACAGCAGTTTGTGCCATTACAGAATTTAGTGTGCTCTGTTCCTGGGGAGGAACATCACATCCATTGAGCACAACACTATAAAACCCAGCACACAACTACACTCATGATAATATAGAGAATTCTCCCGCATGTTATCCCTTTTATTTTCCTGCCACAAAAATAAAGGGCAAGCCTTAAATCCAACGGAACTATAATGTAAAAGCTGAGCAACTGTCATTTTTATTTTGGCTGGCTTCCATGTAGAATTTCTAAGACACGAAGCAAACCAAAGGGCTACCATGTGGGAAGTATACAGAGTTTGAGAGCTCCCTTTATGTCTGCTGCAGCTACTGAAGTCAAAATGCACCCTAATTCTTTTCAGTTACCTTCACTGTAATGCTGGTTTTGGACTCCTATACATATGCATGGTGTGCTGCTCAGTGTGACCCTGCAAAGGTCAACAGAGCTTCAGGAGCTGTATAGTGAACGAGAATAATGATCAGATACGGGAAGAAGTGTTACTTTTAAATAATTTTTTTGTTGTTGTTTCAGCAGTTCTTCTTTTTCCTTTTTTTTCTGCTATTGCTCATTCTCCTCATCTGGGAGAAGCGCTTCTTTGTGGTGTTATGATCAAGGGGGGAAGGAGGATGTCTGATAATATGAGGACTTTCATAGTGTGCCAACATCAGTAAAGAAAAGAGAGCGAGGAAGGAAAAAGTGCATTTAAAAAGTATTTTAATTTCAAGAAATATGCTTTGTTTCAAGAGAACATTGGTGCACATTTGAATTGAGAAGCCAAACACTCTAAAATCATGCTGTCATGCTTTTATAATCTGGGAAAGTGTAATTGTTCTTTCACAGTCATCTGTTTTTTAAACTCCAGTGTTTGTCAGAATAGTTACTCTGATTTTCATTGCTTTGGCTCTGAATTCAATGGTATAAAGTAGAGAAAAAAAAAAAAAAACCACCAAAACTGGGAAAGATAAATCCCTAGAAAATAATAACTGATTAAAGATGGCAAATCTTATCCTTGAGAGTAGGAGGTGTTAATGAGACACAGAAGTGATTTTGTTCCTCTCTAGCAATGAAGGATTTATCTCAGCAGAGGAGGCTCAAATTGTGAGATTATACCATCTGCCTTGGAAGCTGAGACTTACCACTGTCACTTCCAGGATGGCAGCCCTTAACAGATAGATTTCTTTCTCTCTTTTTTTTTTTTTTTCTCCCTGTTTTTAGTAACCCAGACAAGATACAGAGCTAGACTTTGCAGCTCAAGCTTATCTTAATAGGAAATAAACAATAAATTGAAACCTTAAGTGTTTTCTGGCAGTGCAAAGAGACAGCAGGTCACCCCTGAACTGCAGATGGATTTAGACATGTAGCAATTTTTTTTTTTCCTGTTTCTTACAAAAAGTTTATTTCTTACCAACTTATCTTTGAAAGACCTAAGAAATTGAGACTGAGAATATTTTCTTTTTGTTGTAATCTTTTTATGAAGATAAAAGTATTCCTTTTTGACATGGAGGACAACATCAGGGATTTTAGATTTCCTTTTTGACTCACTTTTATCAAAAACATTGAATGTCTTGCTCTATTTTTTTTCTCATGTACAGCAGAGCTTGCAAATGCCTGAGTCTCTTGGGGAAACAGCAATATTTGTATGTGAAACAGAGAGGTGGATGAAAATTTGTTAAACATTTACTTTTTTTTTGTGTGTGAAAAAAACCCTGTTGTGTGGGTTACTTTCATAATAGCCTCTTCTCCAGTGTTCCTACAAGTTATATTAATTAGGGTTTGCACCATGTTCTCAAACTCTGTTAGGCTGTTGATGAGTTCTAAGGAGGGGTCTCTCCATGTAGCTACGATCAAGCTGCTGCTTCTGTACAGCCTCAGACAATCCCTCCCTTGATCCATAGTGAGTACAGGTATTGGATATGGAACATCTCATGTAGGTTATGCTGAGCTCCTATTTTAAGTGAGAAAATGTCATGCTTTTAGCTGAGGTGTTAAGGGTTGCTTGCTTAGCTCAGGAAAACATAGTATATAATTAAATATGTCACTTAGTGTGCTGTAATTGTCACTCCTTGCCACGGAGGGGCCAAGCGGTGGGACATAATGTAGCAGACTTGTCACCCCTCGGGCTTAACTGAACAGCTCTAACTTGAGAAATAAGGGAGGTTTGTGGGTGGTACGTGCTCTTTCTCTTGGTTATCTCTATGTAAGTTTCATGATAGTCAAATTATTAAGAAGAAAATGATATTTCTGAGATAGTGCCTTTTGGTAAATAATGAAAAAATGGCATTGTTACTGATACGATGTCAAGGATTCTTTACCTTCAAGGACTTTGATAGAAGAACAGGTAAAAATAAAGACAGAATGAAAGGGAGCACTTAGATGCTGGGAGGGCAGGCAATCAATCTTTGCATCATCTGTGTTAGGTCTTTGCTAACTAGTCTCTTTGAGATATCCCCTGTACAAATGAGGTGAAATTAGGTGTCTCCGGCAGCATCGTTTAGAATAGGCTATTATCCAGAAAAAAACTTAAATAAAACCTAGTTGCTTTCCATTCTCGGTAAGGAAGCCCATGAAGACTAGCAGGCAAGCTAAGTGAGGTGCCTAGAGTTAGACTGAGTGAGTCTCCTTAAAGCTATAACGTTGCAACTCTGCAAATGTGAACGAGGTGTCTGTGAGGATGCCCTGTGCCCAGAAGTCTAACAAGATGTGAAACAGGCATTGTTCAAATTTTCTCTTTTGGCCACATGTCAAAGATCAGGCAGATGTAGGGAGACAGACTGCTTCAAGGACCTTGAAGCCTGTCTATTGTATTGCTGTTTCTTCCATGTATAATAGCAGAATCATGGGCTGCAGCTAAATTTTATGTTCTCCTTTCAAAATGTAGCTTTGAAATTCAGAAATGTAACTTTGAAATTCAGATGCATGCTGGTTTCTGTTAGAGTTTCAAAATACACTGTTGCTTTAATTCTTTATGCCTAAAAGGCAGTTATATGTATTCCTAAAGACAGTAGTATTTTTGAAGAAAATTAATACTACTTTAATATCGGTTTGCACAGTTCTTTTGGGGTAACAGGTAGGGGTCTTAAAACTTAAAAAAGTTTTGGGTTTTGTTTGGTGGGATTTGTTTGTTTGTTTGTTTGGGTTTTTTTTAGTTGTCACCCAACAGCAGTGCAACGAAAAATCAGAATTACACTCAGATTCTAAAGCAACTGAAAACAAACATTACAAAAGCTGAAAACATGATGAACAGACAAAACAAGACCCCCTAAATCTGTCAGAAAAAAATCCAACAAACCTCCTGTTGATGTTAGGTAAATGTTAGGTCATGGTTTCAGTATTTTGTAAAGCATTGATGCAGTGTAGTTGGGTTGATTTTTGCGAAGAGAAGTGACTATTCCACTCCAGTGGTAAGAAAAAACAGGCATATGTAGGATATCTTTTTTTCTTGCAGAATAAAATGTTTTTGGAAAAGGTACCACTAGCGTAGATGTAAAGAGAGGAGGGGAAACTTCCTAAGCATGCCATAAACTCAAAAACACTGTCAATCTGATAAGCTGCAGCGATTTTGCTGTTCGTTTTTATTAAAGGCACTTTATTAGGTTCTTCATGCTTCAGTGATATGTAAAGCACAACATATTTGTAGTTTCAGTCTTCTAATTGACTCTGATATTTTTTTCTCCTCGAGGAGTCTTCATTAAAGGGAAATGATTTTGCAGTCGATATCTTATGATTTGTTATAATGCAAATAACATTTAGCACATCTTGTAGACTGTCTGAAGAATTCCCACAAGCTTCCTAGCAAATGTCATCCTACTTCTGAATTGAGTGAAGCACTGCCTTCCTTTTGCTTCCCTGCAATTTGTCATGCTTCCTTCATACTTGGCTAAATCTGCCAATTTTCATTGTCCTCACTGACAACAGCTGTCAGCGTGCCATTTATGTCTTCAAAACTCTTGGTGGCAGCATCCTCTAAGTTACGGGACTGAATGCAACCTGAGCAATTTAGAGATTTAGATCTGTGTGACTTCTTGCTATATCATGCTCAGAGATAGCACCACAAAATCCTCTAAGTGCTCCAGAAAGCAAGAACACAGCTGGATGTAACGAAGTGGTCAACGAGTCAAATAAAGTCATCATTATCTCCTATGCTGCTTTGAAGAACTTGTGTTGACAGTTGCAGAATTAAAATCAGTCGGAGAAGTGTACATGTAATGAATCTAATCACTGTGAAAAGACAGAGCGCGGGCCAGCTAAATAATTTTCTTCTTTTGTTAGTTACAGAGCTGAGTAGATGCTTTTCTTTGTACGTTCTCATTTATTGCAGACTCATGACTGCTTTTGAATTCTTGCCAAACCTAAGAGCTGGGAATCTATGAGCTACAAACTGTAGACAATTCCCGGTTTTGAGAACAGGGTTGAAGATAATTTTCAGTGTGCCATGAGAGGCATTCCACTTTTTATAGTTAATCTATGAGTTGGTGAGATTATTTTGCAGTCTTTTTTTTTTTTTTTTTTTTTTTATTCCTTTGGAATCACAGCCTCTCATTGAGTTTGCTATAGGTAGAGATATATATTGTAGTTCAGTCACCGTTCATCCAAACTCACAGCCATTGTTGTAAAGAGCTGCATAAGTTATTATCAACTTCCTGATCTGTTCTTAGGTGAGATAACTCCAAGAAGGGTTTTGGTTTCTCAAAGAGATTTCATTCAGAATTTTCTTTTGAAATAATTCAAAAGGTGATTGATTCTGGTCATTAATTTTATCTAACTCAAAAATATCTGACTTAGTAATTAGGAGAAGTAGCTCGAGTCTGAGGTTTGTTTCAAATAATCATTTATAGTTATTATTGTTGTTAATTGCTTTTTATGAATTTGATAATTTTCACTTATTTTTTTCAATTCTTAGTAAAAGGTATGAATTTGGAAGACACTGCCAAAATTATTTTTACGTATTTTAAAATGAAAAGATTTCTAAATGCTATTATATTTAATATTGCAAATAAAAAACCGTGGGACCATGAAGTCCATTGAAGTAAAAAAAAAATAATCATTGAGGATTAATTTCAAATAATGCTTATTATTTAAAATAGTTTGAAAACAACTGCTGTTTATCTCTGCTTAAACTTGAATATTCAGCTTCATGGAAGATGATATAATGGTTCTAGTGCTGCGCTGGATATTTGGGATACTTTTAGCTTGTGCAGAAAAACTAACAGAGTCTGTGAACTCATCTTCCTGACAGCTGTTAGGGAGCTACTGAGGGTTCAGTGACAGGGTAAAACGTTTGCTGGCAATACTTCTTCTTGCATAGATTCTTTGGGTCTTCTCCTATGCTAAGAAAAATGTGGCTTGCTCTTGGTAGCTCTATAGAGAATCATTAATAGTCTATGACCTTTTTAACCTCTATTTCCATGGGTGTTTTTAAGGAAGAGGAAGGAGAGGAGGGGGATGTGTATTAAAGTGGATTACTAGATTTACGACTCTGGACCTTCTGGTCTTCCATAGTTGATTGTCATTACTTGTTAGATGCTTCATGCAGGAGGATTTCATTACATCTAGCCATTATGATGGCACTATATGCTAAGTTTGTGTTTAGGGATTAAAAAAATCCCAAACAGTAAAGTGTCTATAGTCTGAATCAGTACGCCCCCTGTCAGTTAGACTGCCTGTGTGGAGACAGCAGCCCTGGAACAGTTAGCTTAACCTGCTAGTGATTTTCCCACAGGGTATGGTTTTAGCAGCACTTCTTCCTTGACAAAGGGTTTATAGTGCTGTTGGGCTCCAGTTGCTTTTGGCTGCAGGTGCAATTCCACCCTTAGGCAATCTAGTTTGTTGTTCAACTTCCTTTTCTACTAAAAGGTATTTGGAAGACTGTCTCTTTGCCACTGTAGCTGTGAAAGGTAGAATGGCCACCAGAAATGGGTAGGCATGGTGTGAGGAGCCTGTGGCTCCTGGGAATGGTTGGTCCTAGCAAGTGGTGTTGGGCTGTGTTAATGGGTTATTATTTTTCACTGAGCAGGGAAGGTAATTTTGCCTAGATAGGCTGGTGCAGATGTTTCCATAACAGACTACCTGTGACTTTGTAGGGTTGTCAGCATGGAAGTTTTCTGCTAATTTTGGCTACAGTCTCTGACTTGGCTGCCACACTGTTGTTATAGAGTAGTTTAACAGTGAGTCTTACTTTGATTAGTTCTTAGCAACAGCACAGATCCACAATAACTTATCTCTCTACTAGTATTTTTTGCAATGCATTCTGGCTGTGATGTCTATATGAATACCCATCAGCACTCCCTTACACGTACACATAGGCATGGCTACATTCAGCAACTGCCACCTGAGTTACTTAGATCTAGCTTTGCTCAGAAAGTGCTGCCTAGTTGCTTATTTCCTTTGCTTTCAAGTAGCTTTTGAGCTCTGCTGTTGAAACCTGCTACAAGTGCCCAAGACAGAAAATTCAGTAGTGTTCAAGTGCTTCCATGCAAGCTGCAGGCTCTGTTGTAGTAGCTGCAGCCCAAAGTGCTGGTGATTGGAGAGATGCACTTGGTAATAACTTGAACTGTGTTGTGGCTGGTGCTCAGGTAAAAGCAGAACCACATCAGCACTGGAAATGGTTTTTAATATTTTTTTTTTTCCTGTTCACCAATGCAGCTGTGAAAGCAATGTGTTTTATCTGTAAGCAGTGTCTGTTACCTGCAGATGATGTGGTTTACTCTCGCCTTGGAAAAATATCACTAGCTCATGGTACAGCAGCTTGCGCTTTTGTTTTTTGATACTTCCAGTTTATCAGCCAAAAATGACGATTAGTGTGCATAATCTAGTGGATCACATAAAGACCAAAACCAAAGTTACCCAAAACTGTATGCTATGTAGTGTTCCCTTACTGCTGCTAAAAGGAGAGGTAATGCCTCTTCGTCTCAGGGACTGAGGTAAGAGGGGCCTATCGCCCTGGGATCTGTGTCCTGCTGTGCATGCCGGAGTATCCTAATTTATGTATTTAGCTCTTCTTTCATATGCATTTGTGAAAGAGCTTTGCACAGATGGGTAAGAGTTTTTATCCACATTTCTTGGTTGTTTAATGTAGTTACATCAGGAGGAGTAATTATTTCTATCAGCAAGATTGTGACAGCCACCACATATTATGGAAATTTTCTTCATCGAAACTTTAATTTTTTTTCCCTTTTGTTTGATTCTCATAGCAACACAAAGAATAGTTTAGAAATATAATTGCAATCTCTAGAAGAAATATAACTAGACTGGCTATGAAGCTGAATCACATTACAGCACTGGGAATTAGAGCCACCTATAAAGGAAAATGAGCAGAAAGAAAATCACAGCTTGAGCAGTTGTCATTTGTCAAGAAAGGGGGATCTGTGCTGAACCAACAACTGGCCACCAAGGAGAAAAGTCATTTTGACAGTGATGTTCTGTAGTCTGCCAGTGTTGGAAAACTCACGAGTTAGTTCTGTAGCAGCAATGATTACTTCGTTATCGACCACATGATGTATAGTTATGTTGCTTAACTGCATTTGGCTAACACGTTTTATCTCATATGGGATTAGATCAACCAGTTGTGCAGAGTGCTAATACAGTTAAACTCTCAGTTAAGACCTTGAACAATCAGCATAACCTTTCCTAAACTCAGGGGTTCGACTTGTAAAACATCTGTGCTTTGCTGCCCAACAATAAACCTGGCTGCTTGTAAAGAATTGCAAAGGAGTTATAGATACAGTTATAATATTCTCAAGAAAAATCTTTGTAGAAGTTCAAGTTACTGTTTTAATGAATGCATTAATTCATGACACAAATCTTTTTGTGTGTCATCCTTTCTCAGCATTGTGTTGATATATACACAACTGAATCACAGTTGTGTATATTAAACTTTCAGATGTTTTTATATGATCCTTTTTTGGCTTTGCATTCATGCAATGTGTAGTAACATACAACTGCTTGCAGAAAGTATTAATAATATTTTGTATTTCTATGTCTAGCAATAATAGACTGTTCTAATTTCTTTTGTTAGTTGAACCTCCTAAAAGTCTTGTGAGAAATCCTAATTAGAGTTTTAATGGATTGAGACACGCACAAATTCACTTCTGAATCCTATTCTTCACATATGCTTTATAAACCTAAAACTTCTGTTGACTGCCCCTCATTGACCCAACAGTTCATGTCAGCATCTCTTTCTTGCCTCTGCATTGTGAAGAAATCTAAACGTCATATAAGGGTTTTCTTAAAATATGAGATAAATGTAAACCTGCAGCAATATGGGATAGAAAAATATGTGTGCATTCATATTCCAGTTTGCTGCAGTACAAAAATATTAGTTTAAGACACCCCAGAAATAAGTGTAGATCATCTTAACTGCAACTGAGAGCCTTACATTTAAAAACAAGGTGTATTTTAGATTGGAAAAGAGAAATGTAACCTTCTGACATTTGAGACGGGGATAATTATCTTTTATTAGTATTTAATTGTAGTGCATGAATGTAGAGGTACTACGTAGAACTAATTACTGGTTAAAAACAGAGGTATCATTTGTTGAACACTTTTATATCTGCGAATTCAAAATAATTGGCTTATCTATGAAAATCTGCCTTTGTGGAGTAGAACAGAACTTAAATGTTTACTCCTTAATTTTAGTAAGTACTAGTTTAAACATTATTTAAACATTGTTAGATATTTTCTTGCAAAATCTTGAGTGCATTGTCAAACCCTCTGTGTGGAAAAGGCTACGGTGAAAGGGTAGCCTCTGTATTTATATCCATGTAAGGAATAACAAGAAAGTTTTCAAATTAATAAATTCATTACTGATTTTGATCATCCTGGAATCTTTTTAGCCATAAGATACAGCGGGTGAGGAACACTTTTACCCTGCTTCATATTTCCACCACTGTCTTTAAGAACTCTGTAATGCCAAGATTGAAGGAGTGAATTTGTTCCCCCTAGACACAGAGTGGATGTTTCAACCCTAATAACTGATGGAGAACTTCATAGAAAAGGACAGTTCATGCGGTGCTGTCCCATGCTAATCCCAGCTGATGCTATTTCTGCTGATACTGGTTCATCCTCGCTTTTTTTGTGATTGCTGTAGGGAGGTTGTGTCTGTAAGCAGGAAAGGTGAGCAAATTTATTTTAAGAGGCAGGGAGGTGATCTCGTAGCAGCTCATGGGCTTGTGGATCATGTTATGGGAGTTTGGGACCATTGGGAAGAACATACATGTTATGTACGATAATTGTACATGTGATGTACCCCAAGAAGTAAGGTCTGTAGGGAGAGACAGTAATTTTGTAATTAGAAAGGCTGACATGATTGAAAAAATGACGAGCTTTTGAGCTTCACATTCTTTTATCTGTTCCTGAGAACAGATTGGGTCTTTTCCATTGACATCAGGTATTTTGTTATTTTTTTTAAAAAAAAAACCAACAAAAAACCCAAACAAAACAACAAAGATACTGCCTCTTCTTATTTTAAACGTTATTACATTAAAAAAAATAATCTAAGTACTTTATTTTGTGAGACCTAAACAAGGACAATAGCAAAATTTATTTCTATATGCGATGATAGAGCTTGATTTATTTAGAGTGAATTAGGAGAACCTGAAATTCTGTACCTGATCTGACATGGCATCATGGTATAGCTTATCTAGTTTTCAAAGTGTAAATTAACAGTTAGATTAATCACTGCATCATATAATTACTTTAGAACTTGTCATCTTACCTCCATGATATGCTGAGGCCTTGCCTTAGATGGGTTTGGTGATAGTTCCTGTGATGATCATCCACTTTCTTTGCCTTTACCGCTGTCTGGACTGAAGGTGTGGAAGCAGGGAATAGAGGGAGGAGGACTGGTGGGAAGAGGTGGCAGTGACATTTCTCTCTGAAACAGTTGCCAGTTGTGTCAGACATACAAAGCCACGTGTTCAAGCTGCAGTCATCTCTGACCTCCCTATACATCAAAGCGAACAGCTCGTTTGATGACTTCTTGGTCGAGTCTGTGCCCTTCACCAGACTTGTGATGCTGTTCTGTGTATGGACTTCTGCGCTTTCTTAGGTGTGTTTGGTCTGATATTTTTGTCTTCTTTTTGAGGCAGAGGTTGAAGGAAGGAGGGGTGAAGAGCTGCATCTCTGAACTTCATTACAAACAGCACAGATTGTTGGCCCAAGTCCTTCTTTTGCCATCGTTACATGTGTTGGTGAGCAGTAAAATCATATATTTTGGTGCCATCTGGGGACTTGGAATCACATCCTTTTCAGTGAACTGAGTCAAAACTGGTTTTAAATGCTATTAACTCATGCAGAAGCCACTGCACTGTCATTGTTGTTCACACCTTTAAGGTGGTTTCAGCCATTTTTTTCTTTTAATTAAAATGTTTTATATTAAGAAATACTTAAAAATAAGGCTTTTCATCTAGAGAATAAGTGGGTAACATTTAAGAGCTCTTGACTGCTCTCAACGGCAGTATGTGAAATTGAAGCAGAGCCTGGCTGAATTGAGCTGACAGTAATCAGAGAAAGTGCTGTGGTGCCCAGAAAGCCGTGGGGCTGACCAAGGCAGGAATTTCTCTAGCAGGTGACTGGGATGAAATGAGTTTCAATGAACAGAGTAAATTTTTTAGACTTATAAGAAATACTGATTTGAAAGACAGCTTTAAAGATGCCTACTTGATATTAAACCAAGGCAACATTTTACTGTTAATCCCTGAAGTCTTCTGAAAGAACAATCTGCCTGAAACATCTATGGAAATTACCAGAATATGACCAAAACTAAAATGCATCAATTTGATAAGGGATGTGGAAAATAAGGAGGTAATTGGTGACAGCCAGCATGGCTTCACTAAGGGCAAATCGTGCTGGACAGGCTTGGGCCATGATGGTGGCCAGAGGGAGCACCTCTCCTATGGAGACAGGCTGAGAGCTGGAGTTGTTCAGCCTCAAGAGGAGAAGGCTCTGGGGAGACCTTATAGCCACCTTCCAGTACCTGAAGGGGCCAACAAGAAAGCCGGGGAGGGGATTTTTACAAGGGCATGTAGTGATAAGACAAGAGAGAGTGGTTTCAAACTGAAAGAGGGTAGACTTAGATTAGGTATTAGGAAGAAATCCTTTACTGTGAGGGCAGCAAGGCGCTGGCGCAGGTTTCCTGAAGAAGCTGTGGGTGCCCCGTCCCTGGCAGGGCTCAAGGCCAGGCTGGACGGGGCTGGGGGCAACCTGGGCTGGGGGGAGGTGGCCCTGCCCGGGGCAGGGGGCTGGAGCTAGGTGGGCTTTAAGAGCCCTGACAACCCAGACCAGTCTATTGTTCTGTGATCTTGCAGTCTAAATGATGTTGTTTTGCAGCATTCTTACATTAATAAAGGAGAAAAATGAGAAGGAAAAAGGAAAAAATACTTTTAAGAAAAAAGTTTTCTCATATTCAGTTGTGATTGCTCATAACAAAGGAAATGAAAGTTTTCCTTTGAGGACGTTTATTCTGGGCAGAGGTACAGTAGCGGAGGCTGTGTTTAAACATGGTGTCAGTGCTTTGACTACTTGTAGAGGAATGAAGCTGGGTTAATTAACATTGATAATGTACAGCTGTGGGCTGGCTTCAGGGGTGGGGGTTGGCCGATGTAGATAAGGTGCAGCTGTGGCTGGTTCTGTTAAGGGGTTGGGCAGGCAATGAAGAGAGAGGTGGAAGAAGCAGAGAGAAGAGAGAGAACACACGCCCAGAATGAGGAGAGACTAGAAGAAGGCAGCAGAGGGGCTGGCGTGAAGAGTGTGTTGGTATGTGATGGTAAAAGACCTTGTTGCAGCCAGTTAGTTTGGAGAGTGCTGCGACAACTACTGGCCCTTTTTTATTTCAGCCGCACATTACAGGCCAATAAACTAGGAGCACAGGGACATTTAAGCAGAAAGGAATGGCAAGTCAGTAACAGGTAGCGTTTATGCTTCAAATGATTTAACACAAAAGCCTCTATTATAGAGTGTGGAGTATATCATGGGAAGAACTTTGTGAGTATCTTGCTTCACACAGTTCATATTTTAAACAGCTTGGCAGAACTACTCTGCTACCATTCAGAAAGTAGAAAACTACCACTGCGCAAAAGTGGAAAATACCTGCTATTGTGCTGATGGAGCTGTCAGGGGACTCTCGCTGGAAAAAATAGCTATGGGCTTGGTTCTGTTGAAATTGGTGAAGTTATGCTGACATAAGCTGGAGAAAACAGGCATGAATGCAGTCTCAGACGTTTCATGGAAAATCTTAGGGGTTGTGAGAGAGGTGTGTTTTCAGGTAAGCATTTAATATTTTCTATACTGACTTTTGGTATTAGCATCACCACTAATAAAAGCGACATAAAAATTATGCCAGAGAATTATGCCTGTGTCTGCTTTCTTCTTTGAACCTATTGAACATTTAATTTTCTTGTAAAATTGCTTAGCTTTGACAGCTACTCTTGCACTAGAATAAGCTTCAGTTGAGCATTGCTTAGGACTGAGAGGTTAAGACCTGTATAAAAGTAAGTGATATAGACTTCAATCTCTTTTGGGTAAGAAAGGAATTGAATATAGGTACTCTTGTGCCTGTGGCTAACCTAACTACTGAGTGGCCAAATAGATGGAAGACAGTATTTTCTCCCTTTCTCTTTTTAGCTAGCTGAGGAAAAAAATCCTGGGATTTTTTTTTATTAGGATGTCATGAGATCATTATGCTAGGGACCTTGATGTATATGGTAAATTAGGGTTCTTGATGGATAGAGCAAGGGAATTGTGGGATTTTGATTTTGATTGGGTTTTATTTATTATTATTTTTTAAACCCTGTTGCCCATGTCTTTTCATGAATTTATCCAAATGACACCAGAAAACAGTATATTTAAAATCTACCCGTTCGAAATATGAGTATCATTAAAAATCAATTTTAAACCTAAGGCAACTTTGTTGAAAAATTTACCCTGGGACAAGTGTCAGAAAAAATTAAGCTTTGCAGGCAAAGTGTGCTGAGAAGCACAGTCATTTTGGGAAACACTTTTCTTTGATAGCACAGAAAATGCAGACACAGAGATAACAGTTGATTGCTTTTCACTGTGGAATAAAGTTTAGTTTTTCAAATTCCTTGGTAGTTGCTAGCTTGATTAAAGATTTTTAGTGAGCAAATGCAGCTAACAGTGCTTTGATTCTTAGTTAAGTGGAAGTTATTAAAACAGTTGTCTTGAAGTTTTTGTAAAAAACAAAAGATGTAAATAATTGAGGTTTTATATGACTTAGGAGTAGTAAGTGTAGGAAAATATTCTATCTTAATAATAGGCTTAACAAGGAAAGGCAATAAATCATTTCTAATTACTAGTCTTGTCAATTATATGTTTCCTCATTCTAATCTTCCAAATTGCATCCTAAGCTCAGACCTCTTTGTAAATGAGATTGCTTTTCTCCTTCTTCCGTTTTATAGGATGTGTCACTTTGCAGAAAGACATGCATGTCCGTCAAAATCACTTTCCTGTCTTTTGGACCGCGATCAACATTTTATTGAAAAAGATGGAGGACTTTCTACAGCCATCTGGAATATTGCTATTGTACAGCTGGCTTCAGTTCTTTTAGGGGAAAAACATGGACAAAATGGATTCTTGGTGTGGTCAGTCTGCCAAATTAAATGTTTACTTTTGTGTCTCTGTTTGGTTTAAAGTATGTCATTCAGTTTCCACATTTAAAATGAGGATTATTCAAAAGTTAAAGCTTTGTGGATGATGTAGGAAAACCTGAGGCAGAGTTGCTGAAAGATGCATCTCCTGCCATCATTTTAGGAAAGCACCTAGTACACAAAGCTAAGTAAATAATGGTAACTTTCTTTTCCTGAAAATTAAATTAGTCTTTATTTTTTATCTAGCCCTAGGGGATAGTGAATAACTAGTGGAAGAGAGCTTGAGTTCTCTGTCTTACTCCTTGCAGTGTGTGTTCCACAATACTTACCTTGTTGGTGTGTCTGAACACGCTGGGTAGGAAGGATAAAAATACTCAGTGATCCAACATTTTGGGAAGCTGTATGGCTAAGTAGGATACATAGCCAAAATCAAGTGGGCTTAAGATTTAATGTCTTGTCTAACTGCTATCTTGTCACTTAAGCATGTGCTAATTAAAAAAAGAAGAAAAAAAAACCCCAAAACACTTAAGGCAGTACTGTGCTGAGGAGCAATATTTCTGAGTCATGCTGCTTTCTCAGTGCTTCTGAGAGCTACAGATTATATACTTATACCCAGGAGTTTACATAAAAAGCCTGCTTTAGTTTTAAGTCTATGCAGTGTGATACCTTTACATGTCTCAAAGTTGTTTCCTGCTAAATTGGCAGAAAGTTTGGCCCAGTAGTACCTATAATTACAACAAGAAACAAAAGCCCTGTGTTTGCAGCCTTGGCCCCTGTAGGCAGTCACTTGCTGACATAAGTAGTCGTTTTGATGAAGTAATTATTTATTTTTTTTTTAAATTGAAATGATTTTAGCTCTAGCAGAGGCAGCGAAGCGACAGCAGTTAGGGAAGAGGTTTCTCCCCGCGGTGGCAGGCTGGCAGCGCTACGGGGCACACAGGGACCTGTCGGCCACCTGCCCCATGGGGGCCATGTGCGAAGAGTGGGGTCTCGCCCAGACCTTGCCAGGAGCTGCAGGACTGTGGGAACCTGGTACTTAAGAACTGCAGTTGGACCTTCAGCTGGTTTCACATGGGTCATTTTAGAGCCATCAGAGTGGTAATGACTTCTGGGTTTAATTCTGTGTTTTAAAATTGCAGGGTTGTTCTCTGCAACTGTCAGCACTTGCTATCTTTTGATAGTTGTGGGTTTAGGCAGCCCGTTGGTAGCTTGTTCTCCCAAGATGGGGACCTCCCCGATGACTGCAGGAGGCTGCTGTTGGCACTTTGTCTGACTAGGTGGTGCTTTAGTGTTATGGGAACGGAATTGACGTCGCTTTTGCACTGAGCTTAACTGCTTCTTATTTTTTTCATCTGTGATTGTTCATGAAGTTCGCATACCTATGTGCAGCTCAGCAAAATGAGTCTGAACACTTGTAACAGCTGCACTATCGTACACTGTAGCTGTACTCTGTTTATGGGAACCCAATGTATATTTGCTATGGTACCGTGCTATATATTCCTTTAAAAGATCATTCTTTGGGGATTAATCCAGTGGCCAGGCCCCGGTGTGTTGTGCAACCACATGAAAGTTTAGTGGCTGCTCTGCTTCAGCTGGCAAGAGATGGAAGCGCTAGAGAGGCAGTACACCAGCGCCGGGGGAAAGAGCAACTTGCTCACAGTTGATGACACCTCTGGCCAGCACCCAGAATGGTACTGATGAGCTCTGCAAGAGCTGTCTCCAGCCCTCCCAAGCTGTGGAGACGGTTGTTGTGTCTGGCCTTAAGGGAAGGAAAAAGTAAAGAGTGGAAAATTAGAATGTCATGCAGGATAATTGGTCCTGAACTAGTTTTAATTTAATTTTTTTTAATTAAGGGTTTAGAGTAGCACAAGAAGGCAACAGTAAGCAAATAACAATGCCTTGTGACTTGCAGGTGATTTGGGGAATATACTTTGCAAACTGTGAAATTATAGGTAGAATACAGATTGATTTAATGAATATTGTGCAATAGATTGAGTCTATTTGTGATGTAGTGGCTTAATAGTTATTAAAATCACATATTTGGGGGGGTTATTTTATTGATTTCACTTTATGCTTTTAAATAAAAAATGGGATCGGGTTTCTGGGGGAAAAAAATGATGTTAAGAAGGTTCTTGTAAAGAGGTTTAAAGAAGGCAGAGGTGTGACAGGAGAAGCTGGGAACCATAGCACATGGTGTGTTAGGGTAATCAGAAATATTTGAGTGAAGGATTTGCAAAGCTTTTTATAAAACCTTTTTCCTTTTCATATTTAAAAGAACTATTCTGCATATCTTCAGCCCTGACTTTGTTCACACAACTGGCTTGATGCAGCTCATAACAGTGCTGAAAGGGAGTATTTGCAGCAACATTTCGAAAGTATTTGGTCAATGATATGATGCAAGTCTTCAACCATACCCATAAAACCCCAATATAATCAGTTGAAATATTTGCCATTTCCCCTCCAAACGACTATGACTAAATGTCATTTAACAGCCTAGTATAAATATAACAGATAAAGCCTGTAGTATGGACAGGTATAGATAGTATGAGGATACTGAGGATTTAACATTGTCTTTGTTTATCCTATTCTGTGCTCAATATTCAAAACACTTTCGGGAGTTTTAGCCTTTGGATTAGATGTGATAGTATGGAATTATATCAGTTGACCAGGAATAATCTGAATCAGCAATTTATTTTTATTTTTTTAATATACATCTCACCTGTTATTTTAAATGTCATTATCTTGTAGCCACATAGTATATTTTAAAGAGTGGCAGTGTGTTACAATAAAGCATTCTTAAAGAACATGGCCCAACAAACAAGTTACTGTAAAAGAAGGAAAGGTGGAAATTTACTGACAGTGTGTGTCAGTTGCTTCACTTTAACAGCCTCTCAGCAGAATCTTACCCCTTGTACTGTAGGATCAGGAAACTACACTTATTGTATTGAGGGTGTGTAAGGGCATGAGAGCAGTGAAGTGGAATCGCTGGATTTAGTTCTCACTGTGACTTACTTTCTGGGAACTCTGCTGCTTGCTTATTCTTGGTGGCAGTTCCTCTTCCACAAAGTTTTGGGAGGGGCTGAGCTAAACCAGACACGAACAGCAGTCCAAAAGTTAGTAATAATTTTTCCTATACAAAGACCTGTGCACAGACGTAGAATAGGTATTTAAGGGAGACTGCTTTGGACAGCCTTTCTAATGACTATGTAAAGTTGCATTTCTTTAATACACATTGGTGTTTGTGAGTGGAGTTCATGTCGCTTTAGGGAGAGGAGAAGGAAATGGGCTGTGAAAAATCAGTGGTCCTGGCACAACTTGTGGTGAAAACTGGGGGGCAGCAGGAGCTTATTGGACTCGTGTGCCATGGCAGTGCAAGCAGTTTTCCCACCACAAGAAGTCTTGACACAATGATGTTGAAAGAAAATTCTCAAAGTACCTGTTGTCTGGGTCAGAGACTTTTTCCTCTTGGACTGAAAACATGTAAAACTCTGTGTGGGTGTACAACAGTGTAAAGAAATGCATCTCATTTCACAAACTTTTTTGTCCAAGCAGTTGGAGTTTTCCTAGGTTATCTTGCTCCTGTGTGCATAGTCTCAGAAAGGCTTAACGATTTGTATGCTCCTGTCTGTGCTATGAAGCTCCAGGCAAAATGCCTCCAGCGCTCCCCTGGGGCAGTGAGACTCTGTGTGGTGCCCAAATGGCCCATAAATTATTTGCTCACCTATTCTGAATATTTACAGCTTCAGCAAATGAAACACTGTATAAAGCTGATGACATTGAGGTATTTCATATAAGCTAATAGTTTCATTCTTTCATTGTCTCAACATTTTGAATTCAAATTTACTGAACTATAATTTAAAAGTTGTCTTAGTGTGGGAACGTAAGAAACAACATCCTTGCAGAAATTTGTTGGTAAAATTCTCCCTAAAAGGCTAATCAGAGCACGATCTGAGAAATTAAAACCAGGTTTGGAGGGAATGTTCTTTTCCTTTTATAATCAGGACAAGTTATGTGCTAGGACTTGCAAGTCTGAAAACAAACTAAGCAAATGACAGGAGTAAGAAAGTGCAGTGTTAAATTGCTGTTGTATGTTATTGAAAGGAGTCCTAGAGATTTATGGGAATGCTTAGTTGAAAAAAAAAAAAGTTGTAATGATAATATAATAATCAGCTAAGGTATCAGCTTCATAATGCAACAGATAGGTGGATTTTTTTGTTTCAAATGGTATTTAGTACTAATCAGAGTAACACAGGTTGAACTCAACATAATAGCTAGATGTCTTCTGTTTAGTGTCTTGCCGTCTAACATTTAGCAGAACAATTTCACCACAAATGGTATTTTAACTCTAGCTGATTAGTGTTTTAATTGAAGTCTAAAATTTTTGACTAAGCTATCATTATAGAAAGTTCACTGAAATGCATTTCCGTTATGTGAATTGCAGCATTCTGGGTGTGCCTAGCTCAATGGAGAATGATACAATTAATGTTAAGCTTCTTTTGTTACCTTGAGGGTGGAGAAGGATTGACAAATAAAGCAAATTTCATAACTTGCCCTAAGTAATACAATCATTTCCTTGGGGGGTGGGTGGGGGGGGAGATTCCTCAACATTGATTTGTTAGCCTTTTGTGTAGAACTGGATAAAGAAGGAGATCTGTTACAAAAGTGTTGCAAGTTGACATAACTGGCCTTTGTAACGGAGGCCACAAATGCTTTAAGATCTCCAAGCTGTCAGCCGTATCATGGTATTTTTGGAATGTGTCCAGTTATTAATCCAAATTAATCCTAAAGACTTCATCTACTATTGATGAATATTGTTTTAAGATCAGGACTTTTTTTCTAGTGTGTCCAAGTGTCATTTATGATTAATGGAAAACTGTCCACGCAGGTGTCACCTTATTAGTCCAGATACTCGACTTGAGAATTCAGGTAATACGCAATTTAAAAGTATCCTAGGTATGACGAGAGACAAGCTGTTCTTTGCTTTTAATGCCTTGGCTTCATGTCTGCCCTGTTCTGTATTTTTCTGCTCACTGTTACACTTTTAATGGGTAGAAAGCTGTGGATCTCAGACCCATATTTCCTCAGCTAGGTGGTGTTGCCTGCTCAACTTCATTTCTACTGATCTCTTTTTTGGGAGAGAAAAGAAAACACCATTTGATATTGCATTTGAACTCGGACTTTGACCTAGAGCTCAGGAGAAGGAAGGGCTCTTATCTGCCTGAATAAAGAGCTGATATCAGAAAGTGAAAAAAGATGACACTTGTTACCTTTTATTCATTCCCTCTTTTCTTCTATCTGTGTTTAAGTTGGTATCATTAATGTGGAAGAGAAGTTCTAAAATCTCAGTTTGTCTTGTGGGGAGAACACGGGGAGCTTTCAAGAATGTAGATTGTGTTATTGCAAGGGATTATAGCATCCACTGGCAGACACATGATGCTGGTGCAGAGATACAGACAGTGTTGCCAGATCTCTACGAGCTGAACTAGTGAACACTTTGCCAAGCATTTATAGCTTCAGCCAAGAAAATGGTGATGCCTTTATTACAACCTGTCACATGTAACGTGTTAGTTGTATAATGCTGGTGTACGGTGGTCTTTAGGCTTCCACATTCTGGTGGAAATAAATTCTAAAATTGTTGGCAGTTAACCGGTTCATACCCCTCCTGAAATGCTTGAAGATCTTTTGATGACCTTTTACACATCTTGGTGTGTTGGAGAGACTCTGGCCTGTGTGATGCTATTTGTGTGGTTACTTAGGCATAAAGGAACATTTGGGGGAAGAAAGTCCCAAGTTTTGGACAAATCTCGTTGTCACGCTGAAATCCAAACAATGACTTAGAGCTACTACATTTTAGGTCAAATGTGTATTCTGGTATGTGGCTTCTAGTTACATACTTTGAGTCTTGCATGTAAATTGCATACCTGTCCACTTGCGTAGCAGTTACAGATAGCTGTGGAGCATCCTGTGTTACCCATGTGCCCAGATAAACCTTTGTGGTAAATTTGTTCTTTTGCAAGTTAATATAATGCCAGAGTTTTAAACACTGTAATTTCGTTATTACCATTAGACTAATGAAGTATAGCTTCACGTCATTCTTTTTGCAAATGAGAACTTTCACTTCCAGTGGCATTCACCTTTCCTTCCTAACCAGAGCAATTACATTGAGTTATACTTCATAGTATAGCCACTCAATTATTTCCAGAAGGCAGCTGCAAAAGTCACTGTCTTATGCCAGGGTAATCTATATAATGCAGCTCTACTGTATGTATTACCTCCTGCTCTTTTCTGTGGCAATACCAGCTCTATCGCATCTTTACTTTGAGTTTCTCTGCCTAAAGCTTCTCAAAATTGTAAAGCTTAGAGAAGTGCTCACTAATTGGGTGTATTGTAAATGGAGAAAAATCTCATTAGAATCAAGGAGTTATTTGTAGATGTTGAAAAAGAAAATAAACCTTCGTAGCTGGAGTTCACCGCATCATTATTTTAATTTATATGTGGCTTGGACCTACATGCAAAGGGCAGTCTGGGTCATGCGTTAATGGTACCTGTTGCTGTTTAATCAAGAAAGGAGAAGGCACTAACAATGTAGATAAAGGCACACACACACAAAATATATACAAAATATGTATATCTTTTGCTGTGACAGCTGGTTACAAGATCCAGAATTCTCCAATGGTCTTGTCATAGATATTTTTTTTAATGCATGAGGAAAGTTGGTCCGTTTGACATAATTTTTTTTTATTACTCAATATCACAGGCACCCAGACTGAGTTTAACAAAACTTATTAGCAGATGTGTATGTGAGCACAAAGAGGGTGAAGTTGGGAATAATTCCAGACAAAGTATCTTTCAATGCCTTTGTTCAACTGTTCTGTGACCTTATAGTTCGAGTGTAAATACTTTCATATCCAAAGGATCAAGATCAAATAAGGATAAAAGTTGAATAAGACTTCAGATAGGCTTTAAAAAAAAAAGATAAATCGGAGAATGGGAGAGGAAATAATAGGAGAATAACTATGAATCAACTGTAAATCTTTGTATTATAATGCTCTTAGATTTCTTTACCTTTCTCTGCAGGGCTCTTGGATTCCCCTTCCCTTTTTTTGTCACACAGAAATACTTGTTTGAATTATACTTAATAGGTGAGTGGAGCCAGATTGCAAAGACCTTCCTGTGGTGACTCCTGAGAGAAGGTAAGTGCAAATATCAACTTTATCACAAAGAACTTGTAGAAGAGCTGCAATTCTTCCCAAAACAAGATTGTATTAGTTTGAGGTATGGAGGGTGACTGGTTTTGATACCGTGAGGATTCAGTGGGGAAACATTTTTTCAAGAGGTAAGTGTGCATTTAATGTGTGTTTTCAGGGTTTCTTTAGATACTGCTTTAAAAATGAAAATCCTAACAGTGCAATATGATTCTGTATTTCCCCTCTGTACTCTGTTTTATAGAGCATGCCCAGCAACTTGCAAAAAGCACAGAGGTAATTTCATTAGCAGGTCATTTCATGGCTGGGAGACGCAGACATGGTTTGAGGATGTGATCTTCATGGATGGGAAATTATGTCCTTGGTTCTGTTCTAAGGAAACTCATTTTAACTGGATGAATGAGACAGAGGAGTGCATGAGATTTTAACTGAAGGTTACTCTAGTTATTTTTCTTTAATTTTATTGGAATTTTGGGGGCTTTTTTTCAAGGACGGTGGTGGTGTTAATATTTTTTTGTTTGTTTGCTTGTGGTTGAGTGGCTGTTTTGTTTGTGTGGGGGTTTTTGGGGTTTTTTTTCGTGTTTTTTTTTTTTTTTTTTTTTTTTACCCAATGGGAATACAATTGATTTGATAGAAAATATTGCACTGATATCTAGATATATTTCATAGGAAAATAAATACTGAAATAAAACAAAGGAATAACTTGCTTTTTTTAGTATTGAAACGAGTTCACACAATATTCTAAATATCTCTTCTACCATTGAAACAGAGGCCCTAATTAATTAATCATGCCAATTAAACATATATAAAAGGAAGAAACCTCCACCAGACTTAAACTTGTGAATGTTTTCTGTTATTAATAAACAATGATATATATTTATTACAGAAATGATTCAGTTATCCTTGCATTAAGAAATACATTGGTCTACAGTATACCAAGCAAGAAGTAGAGAAATTACTACTGTGAGGGTTTGAGGACAAAACTCTTCTCTCCATATGATTAGAACTTCTCTAGAAAGGTGTTTTACCCCTCTACCGGGGGCTTGTGGGTTTCTTGAAAAAATGGATGTTCCTTGCAGCCTTCTATGACCCTAGGATGGCCTGTGCTTGGTTTCTCTTTGACTAGTGCTGAAATGTGATCATATGTTCTTTAGGCTTGATTTGAGCAGCACTGAAGTTAGTAAGGTCTTGGATCAGGGCCTTATTGGAAACAGTCACTAGAGCATCCATCAATAAATGGTTCAGATACTGCTGTTCATGGTAGTGATACCGCATTGCTCCTTATTGCTTATATTGCTATATATTTATTTTCAGAGGACCAATAAGAAATACTGCTCAGTGAAGTTACATATCATGGAAAAATCCTGCAATGTTGTATTCTGTTCTTTCTCTTTTTACTGCCTGCCTTTGATCTAAAAGATGGAAGTCTATTCATCCAGTATATCTATGCACAACTCAAGAGTTTGTAAGAGTATCTTGTCTAACAAAAGTTTATGAGAGAGAAAACTCCTTTTGTTTGCATTGTTTAAGGCCAGAAGAAAGCATGTAGCCTGACCTTCTGTAAATGTCAAACCTTAAGAGCTCTTGAATTGTTCTTTGCTTCTAATAGAATTATAGAATTGTTTCGGTTGGAAAAGACCTTTAAAATAAAGTCCAACTGTTAACCTAACACTGCTAAGTCCACCCCTAAACCATGTCCCTAAGTGCCGTGTCTACATGTCTTTTAAATGTCTCCAGGGATGGGGACTCAATTCCATGGGCAGCCTGTTCGAACGCTTGCTTTGGGTGAAGAAATTTTTTGTAATACCCAAACTAAACCTCCTCTGGCACAACTTGAGGGCATTTTCTCTTGTCCTATTGCTTGTTAATTGAGAGAAGACACCGACCCCCACCTTGCTACAACCTCCTTTCAGGTAGTTGTAGAGAGCAAGAAGGTCTCCCCTCAGCTGCCTTTTCTCCAGGCTGAACCCCCCCAAGTTTCCTCAGCCGCTCCCCATCAGACTGGTGCTCCAGCCCCATTGCTCATCTCTGGATATGCTCTAGCACCTCAGTGTCTTTCTTCCAGTGAGGAGACCAAAACTGAACACAGGGCTCGAAGTGCAGCCTCGCCAGTGCTGAGCACAGGGGGACAGTCACTGCCCTGGTCCTGCTGGCTGCATTGTGTCTTATACAAGCCAGGGTGCTGTTGGCCGCCTTGGCCATGCTGCTGGCTCATGTTCAGCTGGCTGTTGATCAATACTCCCAGGTTATTTTCAGCTTGGCAGCTTTCCAGCCACTCTTCCCCAAGCCTGCAGTGCTGCGTGGGGCTGTTGTGACCCACGTGCAGGACCCAGCACTTCTCCTTGTTGAACCTTATACAACTGATCTCAGCCCGTCCATCTGGCCTGTTCAGACCCTCTGCAGAGCCTTCCTGCTCTCCAGGATATCAACACTCCCACCTAACCTAGTGTCATCTGCAGACTTACTGAGGGTGCACTTGATCCCCTTGTCCAGATCATTGTTAAAGATATTAAACAGGACTGGCCCCAGTACTGAGCCCTGGCGACACCCTGTGTAACTGGCCACCAGCTGGAAGTGACTATTCACCACCGCTCTTTGTGCTCGACCGTCCAGCCAGCTTTTAATCCAGTGAACAGCACATTCGTCCAAGCTATGAGCAGCCAGTTTCTCCAGGACTGTGTTTTGGGATGTGGTGTCAAAGGCTTTACTAAAGTCCAGGTAGACAGCATCTGCAGCCTTTCCTTCATCCACTGGGTGGGTCACCTTGTAGTAGGAGATCAGGTTAGTCAAGCAGGACCTGCCTTTCATAAACCCATGCTGGCTGGGCTTGGTCACCTGGTTGTCCTTTGTGCTGTGTGATGGTGCTCAGGATGATCTGCTCCATAACCTTCCCCAGCACCGAGGTCAGGCTGACAGGCCTGGAGTTCTCTGGGTCCTCCTTGTGGCTTTTCTTGTAGATGGGCATCACGTTTGCTTAACCTCCAGTCAGCTGGGACCTCCCCAGTTAGCCAGGGCTGCTGAAAAACAACAGAAAGTGGCTTGGTGAGCACTGCCTCCAGCTCCCTCTGTGCCCTGGGGTGGATCCCATCAGGCCCCATAGACTTGTGTGTCTAAGTGGTGCAGCAGGTTGCTGACCAATTCCCCTTGAATTATGGAGGCTTCATTCTGCTCCCCATACTTGTCTTCCAGCTCAGGGGGCTGGGTACCTCCAAAACAACTGGTTCTTAGTATTGAAGACTGAGGCAAAGAAGGCATTAAGTACCTCAGCCTTTTCCTCATCCTTTGTCACTATGTGCTGCCCCCCCATCCAATAAAGGATGAAGATTCTCCTTAGCCCTCCTGTGTTGTATTTCCAGCAGAAATAGAAAACATACAGCCATTCCTGTTAGTGTTAAATTGTTATGACTTCTGAGGGTTTGTCCCAACAGTTCATTAACTTCATTGTACTCAGGCTGATTTGCCATCCTCAGCCTCCATCCAATTTTTCTTTTGAATGACAAAATTATGCTGTTAATAGTTTGTTCTCAAAATCCATAGTGTGTTCTATGCAGATGCCATTGTAGAGAGACTGGAAGTTTTTAAATAAAATGGTAGACATTCACATACTGCAGCCTTTTCAGATCCTTGAAAATGGACACACACGATTCATGTGCATTAAACAATTACGTTATTTTGACAAATACTATTTGTGATCATATAGGCCAGAACACAAAGCTTGTAGAAAGTTAAATGTAATTAATCTGTCAAATAACTTGGCAAGTAGAGTTTAAAATGGCATTCTGATTCTGTATTACGTCTTTTCACTTATTTATTGATGTAAACATCACAGCACCTGTACCATCAGTGGTACCCACTGATCATACAGTGTGCACAAGCATGTGCTGTACCACCCGAGTGATCCATTGCGTTTCCAAACTAGCAAAGGTGGAGGATTCCTGGCTCTTGATTATACGCTGAGCAGTTTGTAACTCTGAAAACAGGCCATGTTTCTGAAAGATGGAGTAACAGAAAGAACAGTATTGAAAATGTACATGGATGAATTGTTCTTTCTGAGGGCAGTCATGAAATACTTCGGAATATTCAACCAGTCAGACTGCACCACTGATCTAACCATTCATAAGCTGTAATTAAGCAACACAAGCTGACAGGCAGTGTGTTTCTGTAAGCTTATTGCACATCTCAGATGCTTGTGCAATAATCAGGGTTTCAGACTGCTCTCCCCTTTTACTCTGGGCCCAGAGATTCAGAATCGATTTGACTTTCACCAGTTCCTTACCTCTGCCAGGTGCAATTATATTTCCATTCTTTGCAAACAAAAGAAAATCCTGAAATATTTAATGTTTCCTTTTTGGTCTCAGAGTCAAACTGGTTTATGTGGCAACAAAAGAAACAGTCTTGAAAGCCACTGCATGAATCTGTGACATCCAAGGGATGTAATAAGAAAGGAAGTTAAATACAGCTGGAGTTATACATCTCCCAGACCGTCAATATAAAGATGTGTTTCCAAGGAGGAATACTGCTGACATGCAATCGAACTCATGCATTTATTATTTTTTATATATAGAGAGCGAGCCCTTCGTTGACAGCATCGTGTAATGCTTTATAGCAAATGTGAATTACAAGCTGTGGAAAGTAGCTTGACTACTGCATTATAGGAGCTCTGAAGTTGAGAGCTGGAATTTAGGGAGGGCATAAAAAAGGGGAAGGGGACAGCTGTGTAGCAGCTCAGGCATAGAAATCCTTTCCTGGTAGGGTCAAGCTGGGATCTGTGCTGGCAATATTCCACTTGTGATGGAAGATCTGGGAGAGAACCAAGAATCTAGATTCATGGAGATCCCTTGCTTTTTTGCCACCAAAGTAATGAGTAAGGTAAGTGTGGAGGGAATGGGTGGATCCAGACACAGGAGTGGAGCAAAATGCTGTAACCCCAAGGGAGGTTTCAAAGCACCTTAAAGCTGTGGCTCTCTGGGACCTAAGCATGGCATATCAGAAATGATGGGAAAGTCAATGATGATGGGGAATTGCCTTTGCAAACACTAGAAAGGTAGAACGGGGTACAGGTAGAACGGGGTACAGGTAGATTTTGGAAACAGCTAACAACAACATCAAAAAAGCCTAGGGCTTTTAAGACTTCAAAATCTCTTGCAGGTTACTTCTGGGTAGTCAGAAGCAGCAGTCAACTTGGAGAATGTTTAAGTGTGCCTCTTCACCAGCTAAAGAACACATTACTGTCCGTACTGATTTTAGGAAATATGGCTGAAAATCATCGTATAACCTTTTGTCTTCCTAGTCTTAAAAAGGACCAAGACTTATTTTCACTTCTGAAATTACTGTGGCTTGTACGCAAGACCAAATAAGTAGTTGGATTAAGTAGGATCGTGGTCTTTTTGTATTTGGTTGTTAGGTTGTTTTTTTTTCCAAGCTAACCCGTTTCCAGTCTCTAGGGGAAGAACCCAGTCATACTGAAACTCCAAAAATGTGGATGCACAATAAGTTCTAGATGAACTTGTTACTTTTATAGGGTGCTGGGTATGGCGTTATTATGTTCCTAGAGGAGCAAAGATCTTATAGTTTTGTCTGCCTTTTTTTTTTTGTATAATTATTTTGCTTTGAAGACTAAGAATTAACGTAGCTAATAGAAAAAGCAGCTAGTAATACTTTGCCTTTGTGATTAAATGAATTTTCACAGGGTAAAAACTTTGAAGGTAAATAGTATAATTTCTTGAGAAAATTTGAACATCTAACAAGCATGATAGAGTATTTAGATGATTATTTGGACTTATCTTTATCAGAAAGAAAGAAGTTTCCCATATAATATTTTGACTGGGATAGTAAGCAGACCAAAGGTCTGAACACAGTATCAACAAATGCAGCCCTCATTGAGGTCTGCAAAGTAAATGCTAGAAGGGCCAATCTGTTTTAGTTATGCTTTTGAGCGTGCTTTAAATCTAATTTTAGTGCACAATAAAAATGAATGCTCTGTTTTTCAAATGCATCTGCTGAGCTTGAGTTTCCATACCAGATGGCTTTATGTTATGTTAAAACTCAACATACAGTATGCTGGTGTTCACTGGATCTGCTGAAAGTGACCTTGCATTTTTTTTTCTTGTGTGAGCACAAGATACGACATTTATTAATTTTGACAGGCAAAAATGTTGGCCTTTCTAGCTTGTTGTCGTATTTTGTTTTACCTGGTTTTAAGGGTTAGTTTTTTTACGGTCACAAGCGTGTGGTGTTTCTACTTTAAATATTGATTCAGATACAAGCTGTAACAAAATTGCATATACATATTGTACAACATATACAAAGTATATATTACTAAATACTGTGCACGAATACCATCTAGGTCTCCAGTTACGTCTCTGAATTGTGACTTTTTGAGTCTGCATCTGGCTGATGCCCATGCTTTACCTTTCATTCATCCCTGAGCTTCTTCCACCCTCGCACTCTGGCACTGCATCCATGCAAGCTCTGCCCTAACGGCGTTGCCATGCTGACATGAACCCAGCGCAGCGATGCTTTTGAATGGGAGCCAGCTGGTGTCCCTGGACCTCTGGCACCTTGACCTCAGCTTTTTCTGCAAAGGCTCTGGGGACAGAGCAGTGCCTGGAATTAGACTGTGGGTAAAGCCTGGGCTCTACCTTACAGGTGAAACCTTGATGAAAAATGGAATGTTACCATGCCATTGATGTTTGTATGATCTTTGCTCTGCAGAGTTGAATCTGTGCACAGTGTGTGCAGGGTGCTCCCTTTTTGATTGTTTTTCTGGTGTCTGCTTTAGAAAGGCAAATGACTATTCAAGCTGCATGGAACCTGTGAATTTCTAATTACATATTTATTTTCATTGTCCTGTCCTCAGAAACCTGGACCTTTTTTAAAAGCTCAGTGAAGTTATAAGCATGATGCTAAGGGCATGGGATGCTTCTGAGTGCATTTGTGAATGTGGAGCCAGTTATCTTTGCATTCCTTTGTGGCTACCAGGTGCTGATAACAATTAATTTTACTTGACCTTTAGGCACTAAGCATGCACTGCAAGAATGAAGTGCTGCTCTGCTTGGTTTCTCCTTGATTCTTCTAGTACTTGGACCATATTTCCCACCTACTAGCCATGCAGACTACCTACTGCTTGGTGATTTTGTTGATTTGAACTTAATTGTCCTGGCTGTTTATTAATCTGAAATTTTATATGGTTTCCACCCTATTTCTCTCTCAGTTATCAACAATCATTGGTACCTTAATCCTCACACCATTTCTGAAAGATGGAAGATGTGTAATACTTTATACTGAGATTTGAGAGATAAAAGAACTCACCTGCCACCAGGTGCCCAGGAATTTACTGGGGATGGATTACCCAGATTCTAGGATAGTTTCCTAACTACTGAATCATCTGTTTTCTTTTTAGCAGCAGACTACTACTTTATATATGAATATAATGTATATAAACTAAGTATTTGGTCTGACCCCAAACTTGTTCTCTCATTATTTTTCAACTGTTTTCCACTGTTAAGTTAATGTTTACTCACAATTAAAACACTGTGATAATATTTGAGCTACTGAAAATATTCTTAGCTTAAAAATAGGTATGTTTTAGAAAGAGAAGGAACACATAAAAAATTGGGGAACAGCTATATACAGTGACTCATTACATGTTGTTCTGTCTCTCTGCATGCCAGATTTCATTAAAAATTTGGACCCAAATGCTGAATTTCCTCAATATAAAAAATAAAGTTATGTTGAAAGTCCCTATGACACCAAGAAAAGTCAGAAGCAAACGCTGAACTTAGCCCCTGAATTAATGGGTGTCTAGCAGGCTATCTGTGAGCTTCTCATATCTTCTGACATTAAACACACGTGAAACAGAGACAACAGTGATTGAGACCGACAGTCTGTTGGCTGGTTTTTGGTCATGTTTCACTGAACTCAATGTCATTTGAGAGCTTCTAACACCTTTTAGCCAGAAACTTTGTGTTAGTTTTGGCAGCAACTTGTCTTTTTCATTTTACTCTGGTACCTTATCTAGGTCATGTCACTGTTACTTATTTAGTGACTTAAAATTCACACAGAGACACGCACAATATTCTGACTGCTAACACTGCCTGCTGTGCCTTAATCTAAGGGGTCATAGGCTTAGTCATGGCGATGCACAGAGGTGGACATCTTATGTAGTTCCATTTTCTTTTCCTTGTTTTGATGTGTTATTAAACTGCTTAAAAAAGTACTGAAAGGTACATGAAGCAGTTTTCTTTGTAAGAAACCCTCACCTTCCTACAGACCACTTGTTAAATCACAGATGGAATAGTAAGAATCCCAATGGCAGGTACTGCAGAAATTCTTGTTTGTTGAGTGAAAAATGTTGATCAACCCTATAATAAGTCAGTATATGGTAATTTTATACTTAGAACAATTCAAAAGTGTGTTGGATATATTTTTTCTCCTCTCCATTATCCAAAATAAATTTTGTCCAAAACCAGTCTTGTCTACATAGCATTCTTATAGAACATGGTTTGTGCTTGTTATCCAGCATCACTCCACTTTTCTTTTTAGTCTTCAAAACCAAAGAAACTTCAATTTGTTAAACAACAGCAGTGACCATGTTCAATTTAAGCCTGGACTTGTTGGTTTTTAAGAAAACTATTGAGCACAAGTACATCTTTGTAGCAATTCTGGCAAAAAGAAAGACAAGGTAACAGGAAACATGGTTTAAATGGATTGCAGCTTTATTCACTTTATTCATCAGAAAACTACCCAGCAGTAACTCAGCTTGAATCCATATCCTGGCAGAGAGCTACAAATAGTATGTTTTGTCTTAACACTGTTGATAGAAGCTCCCCGAGGATGAGGGGGAGAAACAAGGAGGAGGTCCTCTCTTGACGGGGTTTCAGGAACCCCAGGCCTTTTCATTCACCTCCTTCAAAGGCTGCTTTTCGGTTAAGGTCCTCCAGTGTACCTTGCTGGAGAAATGTGTGTTTCTGTAAACGGTGATATGCTCAGGAAGGTGGGGGTATTACTGAGACTTAAATTCACTGCTATTTGTGCAACTGGTAAAAATGATTATGATTGTAAAATGTTGGAATTCAAAGTTCAAAATTCAAAATTTTGGGATTCATTGGTATTTTCATTTTTGCAAATGGAAAACTCTTGTAGTATTCTAACTCCTGTTTGCCTAGCTATCCCATTTCAAATGAATGATTTCATCAGTTCTCTGGCGTGTTAGAGATCCATCTACTGATGTGCTGGAGATCTGTCTACTCCAACTGTTCCCCTGTGGTGAAATTAAATGTGGTAGTTCAATGTTTTCCACAGCTACCTTGTATTTGGTTATTTTAGGTCATTCCCTCTAGAGAAACGTAGTATGTGACAAGGAATTCTTTTTTTTGTCTGCAGTACCTGGCTACTATTCTGGGTTTGATGTCAGATATGGCAAGGCTTTTTTGATTCAATGGAGTAAGAAAATCTGGGGAATGAAATTGTCACTCACCTCCCTCACCCCAGTAAGTGGTCGAAAGAGGAGAGGGGGAAGGTGAGGCCCTGCGTCACCTGGTGATATGGCACAGCCATACAAAAGTGACGTCAGAGTTGGCTCAGAGCTCCTCATCAGCGTGATCAGAATTGAGTTTTGGAGCCATGTGACTGAGGGGAAGCCATGGGAAGGAGGGAGCTAGGGGATGGATGGATCTATGAGGCAGCTTGCTTGGAAGAGTTTCCTGCTGGCTGCAGTGCCTGGGTAGATGGGAGGTGTAGCAGAATGATTGGTGGTGTAGAGATAAACCACTTCTCCAGCAGTTAATGACTGCCTGAAGCTGTAATTGTTTTCAGTGACAGCATCTGTGGTCTTCTGGGGGACTGGAGTGGGCAAAGTCACCAACAGAGCCATTACAATTTTGCAGCTCACTGGAAATTGCTGTCTAGGGCTGTGCTTGGCCCTGCATGGCTGAGTTGTCACTCTGGGGCCTCTGAAAGGCTCCTGGCTGGCAATGCAAACTTCCCCTGAAGTGTGCGTAGGAACTAGTCAGTCTTTTATATTGATTCCAGTAGACAGACAAGCAAGAGAAAAAGGTGTATAATTGTGATTTTAATTGACGTTTGTCATCATCTGCTACTTGCAGCCTTAAATGAGCTTCTTGTGGAGGCATTCAGCTCTGTGTCTAAAACACTCCTGTTAGGTACCCTTTGGAGATCTTGTGTTGATTCAGGGTCAATTTAATTGATTCAATCAATTTTTTTTCTTGTATGACACAGAAAACAATTTTAGTCTATATTTTTAAAATTAGACTTAGTGGTTTTTACTTTTTTATATGCTCTGGTGTTATTGAATTATTATCTGTTTTACCATACTTTTCCCAGTATTTATGAAAGATTGTCTATCATTGAATGCATAATAGTAATTAATATGTAATGTGGATTCTGAAAACTTCCATGCATGGTTATGAAACATAAAAAGTCATCTTATTATTGATGTGTTACTATTAATATTGATGTCATAACACAGTGTTGTATCAATCGTAATAAATTGCTCAGATAAGGGAAGTAAACAGTAAATGTTCCCGGTAAAGTAATTCAAACCTTACATACAGAACAGCAGTGGGCAAAGTCAAGCAAGGAGACTTTACAATGGCATTTTACTGAATAACTAAAATTTTATTGACTTATGTTCCGCATGATGGTGCATTAAGCAGTCCCCCACACCCTAATTCCTTTCTCAATGTCAGCAGGAATGACCTGCAATTCCCATCAAATTATGTTTCCTTGGTACTGTATCTTTCAGTCTTTGTGTTGCTTTTAGACATTACCACTTTTTTTTTTTTCCTTCCTCAAACCCATCTCTAGACTTAAGGATTTTCTTTAGAAAAGTTTAGAGGAGTTTTTTAATGCATTTTGGGAAACAAAACTTTTCACGGGATTTGCTTCCATTTCACTCTTCTTTGGAAATGTGTGTTTTCTATATAACACTTCATATTGATAATAAAAGGACTCCTACCTATCTGTAGACATTTTTACCGTAAACTAGACTTTGGAAAGTATTGATTCATTTCCCCAAACCACAATTGAGCTGAACAATGACAATATGCTGGGTCGTTTGACCGCACCAGCACTTTGAAAACTGCTGATGTGAGGGCTCAGAATTTGTCTTTTAAGGGAGTGTTTTTCAGATTCTTTTATGGTTCTTATACAACCCATACCACAATAGCATAATACACATCCAGGCTGGTACTCAAGTACCCGCAGTCAATGCAGACAGTATCTTATGTTTTTAAGTTCAGGTTGCTTTCAAGCGTGCTCTGGAAGTTTCAGCAGGAGCAGGAATATAATGCTGGTATCCTGAGTGTGTGCTCTGCTTGTTAGGCCTAAAATGAGTGGTGGTTTTCCTGCTACTGGCTTAATTTGAAGGAAAATGTTTGATTATGCAACCAGTTGTAGATGCTCAAACATCCTGCTCTGGTAATCTATGTGAAAATACAGTATGAAAATTTGCAAAACTGGGATTTAGGCCTGTGAATCATTCCTTCCTCCTAGGTTAGGTAAGGACATAATCTAAGGAGTTGTTTGGAATTGGAAACTCACTGTTGTGTGGTTCTTTTTTTTCCTTTCTCCAAACAGATGCATTGAGAGGGCTTTTCTCAGAAGGCAGTACTGATGACAGCTGTTCCCACACCGATCCTAGAAGTGAGGAGGTACAGTGCTGTCCTGAGTCATCCAGACACATGGCCAGTTGTAACTACACTGAGGAGCTGCATTTAGTTGGATTTCCTTCTCCTTATATGTATACTAAAGCAGTCCTTTTACCCAGTTTCACCCTGAAAACGTTAAGTTTGGTCTAGCAAGGTAAAAATTATCAATTATGACATTAGAAAGAATTTTGCAAAAATAACGGCAACATGTATTTGCTTCTACCTGACACTGATTCTCTTCTCATCTATCAGAATTCTTACAGCATGTCTCTAACCGTGGGACTGCGAAAATAAGTCACACAGCCACATTTCGCCTCCCTTGCAGAAATGAGCTGCAAGGCAAAGATTATGAACTTTGGTGCTTGGTACTCTGATGTCAACTTGAGGGCATGTAGCGTAACAGCCTGCAGAGCTACCTCTTCCTTTCTGGAACTTTGCTTCTTCTTTGGGCTTCTGGAATTGTATCCATACTTTCATACCTTCCTCTGGAATGTTTGCTAATACAGTCATTTTTTGTTCATTTTTGCATCCCTGACTGCTAGTGACTATGTCACTAGAACACAGACACTGAGCAAGGCAAATGTACGTATGGGGCTCAGATGCTCAAGCAGAGGAGCCATAAGTTATAATCCTGTTCAGATTGTCAATGTTCCCAGTTTTTTGGTCTGGATATTGCTCGTGGTATGGTTGTGGCTAACTTTATTGCAGTGTTTAATCAAACCTTGTGTTGTGGGTACTATCCTTTTGCTAGGTCAAAACTTTTTCCCCTAGTACTCTTAAATCTCTTTATTCTTATGTGGTCCCTTTTCTCTCTTCCTGCCCTGAAGTTCTGCAATTATTTTTCTCCTTTCTTTATGTTTCTTCTCTTTTCAAAGGCTTTCTTGTTCTTTTTGCCTTCAGTATCCATTTCTAAACTTGACACTGAACTTTTGAGGATACTGCTGGTGACTTTTGCAAGGGTTTTCTGTTTAACACCCAGTAACTCCATGCTACAGTTGCTGGAAGCACTTCTGGTCTAGGCACCTTGGTTTGGACTGTCATAATACCTCCCCTGGCAAAAGTATCAAAGACACAACAGAGGACCCTTTCAAAGTTCACTTCTATAGTGAAAATTTGATACATGAAATAGGACAGGCTTGAGATTTTCTTGCACAAATTGTTCCTTCCAAATTAGAGATATCATCCTTATTAGGTTGTTTAAAAAGGGCAAGGCTTATAAATTTTTTTTTCCACAGATTTTATTTATGAATGAGGTCTAGTTAAATTCCCATTTTCTTCCTGTTGCTGAAAAGGATGTTTCTAGCACTTTTAAAGTAGTTTGGAGGTTAGACAAAGTGGAAGATATTGAGTAAACTTTATTGCCTCAGGATAGGAATGATTATATTTCCTCTTGAGTCATTTTATTTTTGAGTAGCCATTCTGTTCACTTAGATTGTGATATTTTCAAGGACATTTTCAAGAAGCAGCGTGTACTCTTGAAGGCAAAATTCATTTCAGATGTTCTATCACAACATGCAACTGCAAATGGCCAGACTTCTCTTACAGTTGGTCTCCTGCAAGCACTTTGGCCTTAACACATCCTACCCAGTACCTGAGTGCATGCCAAAGAGATTGTCCATGCACAGTACATACACAGAAATAGTTGTAACCTGCATAAACACTGTGAAAATAAGATGCAGTGCCAGTGGAAGATGCAACTTTCAATTGTTTACCAAATGGATTCCACATTTTAAAGTGTTTGAAGCAGGGAATACCACAGCAGGTCTTTAATCTTTCCTGTGGTGGTTGATCTCTGTAGTGTCATGATAAAAGACAGTATATGACAAGAGTAAATATAGCCCTAAAAAGATTTGCCTATTTCTCTTCCTTGTTTGTAATTTGTATTAGTGTAATTTTTGGACATTCTTTCTGTGTTAATGTTATTTTTCCTTGTAGTCTTGCTAGTTTAATTTAAAGAAGTGATTTAGAAAACAAAGGCAAGATAGTCTGGTGAATAATTGCTAAAATATGTGATATGTGTTGAAAAAGTCTGAGCTCCTTAGGCAAGTATTTTCAGCTGACCTCTAAAAAGAACCTTTGCAGGTGCATGTATTTGAATTTGAAAAGACCAACATTTGCATATGCATATCACATAGCTGTGTTTGCATGGTGTAGCTGGATGAGCAATTGAGTACTCTGTGTGCAGCAATAGTAATTTTTGTGCAAAAATGATCTGGTGGTGGCTGTGGTGGCTGTTTCACCCCTCTTTTCTTTTATGTTAGTTTTGTGATGCTGTGCCTGACAGTGGTTACTTTCTGTGACAAAGATAAGAGACAGATTTTCACAGCTAAGCATTTGCAGAAATAGGTGGACATTAGAATCTTTGACTCTGAAATCTCCAAACAGTAATGTATTTGGTTTTTATTTAAATTCATAGATAGTAATGTAGCTCAACAATAGATTTTCATTAAACATAAAATTGCAAAATCCATGTTTTTATCATTCTTGTGCAGTACTGCTACTGAAAAACGTAGACCAAAGATTACAAATATTTAGAAAAAATCTTCCAGGGGTTCAACATTTAATGTGAAGTGCAAAATCTAATAGAACCAAACTGGCATATTTTAAAAATTAATAAGCTGTGCTTTGTCTGATGCTGCCTGCTTTCCCATCTCTGCCTGTTGATAGAAATTACCCAGTTCTGTCCTTAAACCTATAGAGGATAATTTGGATGCAGAGGCTGACTCCTTTTGGTCTTAGAAGTTTAGCTTGGATTTTTTAACGTTCTATCCCTAAAAGGACATAGACACATAAATCCCAACGGTCTCGTTGGGCACTTATACTGAAGATAATGACACTCCTCTCCCTGACCTTTGATAGACTACCTTAACTTGTTCATGCCTGAAATTCTTATGATTCACCCACAGAGTCCCCTAAGGGTTAAAAATTTGGTTTCTGGGCATGCAGAGCTCCTTGGTCTTGATACTGCAGAAAAAATAGAAACTAAGATCATACAGTTGCACCAGGATGAACAGACAGGATATGCACATATCCACAAACATGCCTTGGTCCGATAGGATTTCCCAAGCAAGATGAGATTAAACAGATTTCAGAAAAAAAATAATTAGCTAGGAAGGGTTACGGTGGCTTCCCTAATGAAGAGCTTAGCAGCCAGAATAGGCAGCCAGCAGCATGCAGGAGACAGAAGCTCATTTCTTACCTTCTTGCAGGCATTCAAATTCCCTCTTTTCATCAGGAGTTTGGGCAGTCCCACAGGTGGGTAATGGCTTTGCTCAACTCCTCTATCTGACCAGATCAACGCTCTCCAGGAAGCAGTAGGCCACTCTTGGAGGGAGAGATGTTAGGCAAGAGAGAGACCAAGTGAGATGTTAATCTGGGGTTTGTGCCAGAGAGAAATACAGCAAAAATAAGCCTAAATTACTAGCCTAATATTAGAGCAATCACTGGGAACGATTAGGTTCTGGAACTTTCACTAGTCACTGTGCCAGTGATTAGGTAAAATCAATAAATAGTCATGGGAGTTTTTGTCTCCCCCTCTTGGGTACAGACTTTCTCCATCAGGACAGACGTTTGTTTCCTGCCTTTGGAAATGAGAGTGATCAGGCAAATGATCCACAAAAGAAGCCGTTATTAGCTAGCTGACCATCATTGTTCAGGTGTAGCAGAAAGAAACTGGGTACGCTTCTGTCTGAACCGTGACTGCTGGTGGAGGCAGTCAAAATAAAAATCTAAGGCGTGTTAGTTGCCGATGTAGTTACAGGAGGTGACTGGGGGTTTGTGCTTGCGAATGCTTATGAAAAACTGATTAATTGATTAATGGGAGCCAGGGTATGCCCTGTTCTGAGCCCAGCTTTTACAACCCTAGTGAATCAAACCAGGCAGATCTATATCATGCAAATAGAAATGTCCCAGGTTCAGTTTTCTGAATATATATTTGGTTAGCCTGGCAGGAAAGGTGAATTATAGCTGCAGCAAATCGGACCTACAGATACTTGGTAAACTGAGTCCTGAGGTGTAGGAGCTATGTGATGTTAAAGGAATAAATTTCAGTCCCCAAATGTAAAGAAGAGAATTATCAAAGAAAGACCCTCGACTGATTCTCTTCTCATACACATCACTTCTGGGTTACATCCATATTTTTCTCCAGGAAGAGCAATATGGCTTGTTCCCTTCACTATATCAACAGAGACGTGTTCCAACTACAGAAGGAATAATGAAAAGCACTAATTTATATATTCATTCTTTTGTGGTTTTTTTATATTCTGTACAATCATATTGTGTTTTAAGATTTAATTCTGATTAATTTTAGCCTTAATTTTTGCAAGCTGCAGAACTACTGTGACGCTGCAAGCAGTGTGGTGATTTACCAAGAGCATAGGAGGTATTTTTTCTTGCTTGTAGTGTGAATTCAGGTTTTTTCGTACAGAGCTTTTCCTTCTGTCTTTCCAGCTTCTGATGTATGTGGGTTTGCATCAGGTCTGCAGATATTCAAACACCTGGGGTTTGGTTTCTGCACTGGTGCAGTCGCTAAGTTTCAGTGTGGCCATCCCCATGAGGTATTAAAGCAGAAGTGGTGGTTCTTTCAGAATTTTCTGTGTAATGGAGAAGATAATGTGCATTTATTAGAAATGTAACTTTTTTCCATTGCAAACACTCATCTGCATTGGGAAGTAAATATTACAAGGTGTTTTGAGATCCTGACAGAACTGGAACGTCATGCAAAGCGTTTTGATATCTCACTTAACCAAATAGCCTGGAATCACTGTGCAGGGCTAAGCCAGCTTAATCAAAAGCAGAATGAGTGACCCTTTTATTAGAGATTGTTGACCTAATGAAATAGTTCTTGAATTAATGATTGTGATCACGATTATATGTATCTGAAAATAAGAATTCATTAAATATTTGTGTGTTGAGCTCACAGGCAATGGACATATGTTTATTGCTGGCTAATTAACTACAACCCAATATATCTACTAATGGTATCTTTTCTCCTGTGCGGTAGTATTAATCTTTCTTTGCCCTTGCTTTTATTTGTCCTTTTAGCCATTCAACAATATTGTCAGGAGAAACCGACACTGATATAGAGGAAGCATTCACTCTAATCTGAATTGGAAAGGACAGGGGGAAGGGAGACGTGCCAAAAGACTACTTTGCCTGGCTTTTAGTGCAAGTCAAAGCTGAAGGAGGTCTTCTAGAGTCCTTCTCCACTCACACTTGCTCTGATGGTTCTTCCCTGTCGCACTCCAATCTGATATCTGGCCAACAGTCTGTGTTTCTGGCTCCATTTAGGTCTCTTTCTGCATTTCATTTTCATCATTTTATGGAGAGAAATTTTGTGAAATATCTGTTTCTGGAAGTGTTTAAGAGCGGGTAAGGTGCATTTCTACCAGGAATGATGTAAGTATGGTGGAAGGTGCAGTAATGATGGGTTTAGATAATCTCCTAATTTCATGATTTGGTCATTCAACCTCATTTGACATGTACTGACTCCCATATTGCTTAGATATTTTTCAATCATTTCCTAAGCCAAGGCTCTGAAGAGAGCAGTTGTTTTCAGGGATTAAGTTAGACTTTATTCCAGGGTGCTTGATGAGTTTTAAGACTTCCCCTACCCTCCTCCACCAGATGTGGAAAGGAAGAAGAGAGAAAGCACAGTCAATTAGTTTCATATGTAGCTTCTGTCTTAGTGAATTATTGTATGTTGGTCTTTTTATTTCTATTATTTAATTCAGTTTGTAACCATGCATAATTATGATATAATGAACTGAAAAATATAAAATGTTAATGAAAAAAAAATATTTCCAAGTCCTTCTGAGTATATGCATTCCTAGTCTAAGTTGTTAGTAAATTGTGTAAGTATTGAGTAATTTGAATTAAAAAATCAGGAAGTGTTGAATTTGCAGAGTTACCCGTTATATGCATGCAGCGTATTTTTTTATCAGTACTTTTCTTTATACAAAAGGAAAATGTTGATTAGCATTCCCATGGTGGTTTTTTATGCACTTATTCATTCCTTGCACAAAGGCAATAATCTGATCTGGAGCATCAGACTGGTCCCACAGTGGCTCATTCTGTGCCTGTACTGAACTTGCCGACTTCAGTGGAAACTGCATAATAGGTGTTGAATTTCCTCACTATGAAGCACTTCCCAGAGTAATACACATTTACCTTTTAGAGGAGGTGATCAATTAAACAAACAAGGTACTGGAAAAACTGACTATCCTGATAGTTCAACAGAGATTGAGGTCTTCATCACAAACACTGATTTACAGGTGCAGTTACATGGGGAGAAGATGGACAACCCATGTCATTCCTTGTACCTCAAACAGACTTGCACATCTCCATAGCATCCTCTCCATCAAAGGATTTTTCCTTCATGCTGGAAGACAAAATGTTATTTGTATCACAGAAATGAATCACTTAAATATTTTCATCATTTTTATAGGAAGGAAATGTTTCCTTTTCCTGCAGACCAGATTTCTCTTTCACTGTTATTCATACAAGATAGATACAGTAGTCAGGCACGATATTTAAAAATGAAACACAACCCTTTCTTGAAAAAAACTCAGCCATTGGGTGAAATGCACGTGCATGTACATAGCTTGATGAATTATGTTGAGATACATAAATGTATATACATAAAATATATAAATACATAAAATTAGGTTGAGATGCATAAAATATAACTTCTGTGTGTCATCTTGATCTTCCCTTGTCCTCTTCCTGAGGTCATGTCACCTTTTCTCATAGTATCTGTGGCTTTGCTATCTTGTATTCCTTCCTTATGAACTGAAAGCAAAAGGTTTGCACATTGTTTTTTATGCTGAGGGCTTGCCTGAGGTGACCACATATCATCTATCATCTTACAAAGAATTAAGTCACTAGTTAAGTGATGCTTTTTTATATGGGGATGAATATAGGACTCATGCACACGCCCACTGAAATAACTAAGAGTTGAACACAAGTAGGACAGAATTTGACCAACGTTCTCTGTGGAAACATCTCCCTTCAAAGAAATTAATGTACAAAAGTTCTGTCTCAGAATGACCATGTAAAATAAGACAACATTGTTTTAGCAGGGCTGTTTACATTGCCCTTAAAATACTGTTGAAAAAGGATTAGAGTGGTGTCCATACTGCATTCTCACTTTCTATAAAAATCTGAATTTCATTCATAGAGAGACTTGGACAACAGGAAAAGGGAAACATTTTTTTTTTAGTAACTTTGAGACTAGAGTGGATGACAATATAAGAGATAAGGATGCAAATACTTTACCTTGGAAAAAAACCCCCAAAACAACCATAGCTAAATGTGTGATTGAAGTGACCATGAATTGCCATCATTATGATATTGCTGACACAATACTGATCCCAAAATTCCTTTAAAAAATCTTTCAGCATTTGACTGATTGTGGTGCTAATAATAGGATGCTGCTGCAGTTTTATTGTCAGGGTTGTTCTTGGGCTTGACATTTTCTTTATCAATCTGTTAATGAAAATAATGCTTATGTAAGGTATTACTATGAATTCCTGGTTCAGAGCCAGAGATGGTGGCAATGATATTCTGTAGCATAGCATGTTACAGAATAGTTTTGTTTAGTTTCTTTTGTAAGTGAGCACTGGAGAGAGAAATATTTGGGTAGTAGAGTCGGGTTTTTTTTGGTTTTTGTTTTTTTTAATTGTTCTGAAGCAAGCAGTGAGGCCACTCAAATTGTCTTTCAAATTTGAAAAACATCAGCATAAAAAAGTGAAAGAAAGCTAGGAAATTCAATGTTTGATATAATTCCATTGCCCTTTTCAAACTGGAGGTCCCTTTCTACCTTTCTAACATCTTTAAAATATAAACATGTATTGGTCTTTGCAGCTGTGGCTGTGCTTGTGAAATCTTGGGAGGAAAGCAAATAGATTGCTGTTAAATTCCTAATCTGTATTAGTGCTGGATATGTTATATTTCTCAAAATAAGTCCAAGCTCCATGTTGTATGCCCACATGAACATTATTTCCTGGACTACTACTATTTTTTTTTTTTTTTTAATCCTAAATTTAGGCGTATTATAGCAGGATTTTGTTCCCTCGTTCTGTAGGAACTGGAAGGATTAGAAGAGGCATGTGCTTATGGTGCTCTACTATTTGTCCCTGCCAGATGATTCCTGAAGTCTTCTTCTGGGAGAGTGCAGCTATGTTTCAACTGCTTTGCAGGCAGATTGTAAACTGGCAATCTAGGTCATTGTAAATACAAAATAAAACAGCTGCCAATAAAACTGAAATAATTCAGTATTCCCAGTAGGTGCAAGCAAAGAAACAAAACTAAGATATTTGCACTGACAGCTGACATTGCCTTCTCGGTTTATGGTGCTGTGTTCTTCCACTCACCAAACACCCTCAGGTGTTGCAAGGACAAAGAAAAAATATGGACATAGTGTAGGAAAGTTTCAGATTCTGTGACACTTATGTTGCAAAGGACCTTACTTTGCAACTAAGCACCTGGCTTTGAGTTGATGTATTTGCAGGATAAATTGTTGCCAAAGGTGACTAAGGGCAGCAAAATTAGAAATGAGGCTCATTTTGAAAGAGGCACAAGGTTTGCAGTGTCATTTGGCAGCAGAAAGTACCGATACCATTCTGAGCTCCATTAACATCTGCAGGATGTAAAAGATCCGTTAGGTATTTAGCTTTTTAAAAACAAATCTTATGACCACATGCTAGAAGCTGCATTCATCTCTAGTCATGTTATCACCAGACAAAAATATAAATACACAGACTGTTCAGCAAAGATAATTAAAGGTTTAGAAATACTAACTTATGTGGGCTAAAAACCTTTTTAAGCATAGCTTCATTAAATGATGGCTGAGTGGTGAAGCATGCTAAACAAATATTTATAGACACTGTTGTGCTAGCTTACAGGTTTCCAAGCTGATTTGTGGGTTTTTTAAAACCGTCTTGCTGTGTTTCTAACATTTCATTTTGTTGGAAAAGTCTCTCACAGGTAGATCATTATTTATATGAAGACAGGAAAATTTTAAAGGGAGGATAGGTTGTCTCAAAAATGAACCTTTGTGTAAAACCTGACAAGGATAGCTGAAATTGCCTGCTGCCTCTTTGCACAACGTAAAAGAAAGCACACACATGCATACAAAGGTAGCCAAGGACAAAGAACAGAGTTTGCAGAATGAGAAGAGGTTAAGCAAATGTAAGCCAGGTCAGCATGACTTGGGAAGTAATTCCAGACTTGAAGTGATTCACTGGAAACGTTCAGTTTCTTACAAATTTTATTGTGAGAATAATCTTTTAGTTTAAGCAGTCTGAGAAAATCAACTCTGATTTGCGATGTTCCTTTAGGTGTTTTGCGGTTCTTCACTCTAGAAGCCACTCTTTCTGACCTTAACCTTTGGAATTTGGCCCTAGGTTTTTTTTTTTTTCTGCAGACATTACCTTTAGTTTGTCAGTCCCACAAATTATAATGCTAAGTGGGACTCTAAACATTTGTCAGTGTCATCAAACACTGCTTAATTTACCCTCATTGCTCTGGGATTGCTGACTAAGTCAGAATAATACCTGTGAGGACTGATGGCGGTTTTGGTGGTACAAGGTTGCTATCTGTCTACGATAAAATAACAACTGCCATACTGTGATGTGCTTTGTCCGGCAGAAAAGCAGTGTGAATACGGCGTTTTGCTGTATTGCTGATGTTAGATGTCGGGACTGTGCTTTCTACAGCCCTAGTGAATGGATTCTCAGACATTTCTCACAACAAGCATCTCCTGGCTGTGCCAGATCTGGGACTTTGGTTTATGATGATGATATTCTGCTGTCATGGGAGGTGACATGATTTCCCCACTGGGGTAATGTTAGGTTCATAATCTGATTTATAATAAGAACAAAATTTAATTTATGGGACTATCTTATGGATTTTCTGAGTTTTATAAGGTCCGAACTTCAGCATTCTCTGCCTCTGATGTTTTCATTGACCTGATTCTTGGCCTGATTCTCATTAAAAATACTGCACGCGAGGAGTAACTCTTCACACTTAGGAATAAGAAGAGGTCTCGCTAAGAAAGCCAAATCTCTATTTTGTTTTCACTGTAATTTAGAGAATTGAAGACCTGTTCTGACAGATTTCTGACAACAAAAATAATCTGGTGACATGCCATGGACTTCATTGGAGTCAGTTCTGAGAGAAGGCCCAGAAATTCTGTTTTTAAAAAAACCCCAAACATATATTTTGAGTAGACTTCATTGCTTCTTAGACAGTTTTATTCATTTTACTTGCCAAGTTTCTCTCACAGCTAGATTAAGATAAACTTTAGCAGTTTTCTTTTCTACTCCTTCAGTCATGAGCCTGTGGGAGAAGTACACGGCTTTAGAGGACGGCCTGAATAATTTCAAACCCAGGCATGGCTGATGTTAATGCTGCTTTCATTAAAACTGTATTCAGGCACAACAGCGCACACATTTGTAAAACAGTGAAAAGGTAAACAGTCGCAGCCATGTGTATTTTACACCATATAAATCCTAGAGGTTTGAAAGGAACATCATGTAACCAACTTTGGTCAAATAAACTGATAGCATTTCAGACTAAAATAGTCTGGCGTTACTTGCAGAAAAATAAGGATTATGAGAAAGCTCTGGAGAGCAAGAAAAAACAAACCTTTTTTTCTACAGAAAGAGATTCTTTTTATTGTGGTTTAGTGTCTTAAACACCGATTCTCCTTTTGCCTGCCTTTGTCCAGTGGCCTTGCTTGATGTTCTAGAGGCATACTGAAAAATAAATGAACAAATGAGTCCTCGTGAAGACCTACTTGAAAAGATGTGTTGTTATGCCTTATCTGCTCTCCCTTGTACAAAAGTGGATCCAGATTTCACTGGAGTGAGTAGAAGGATTTTTGTTGGCAGCAGTTTGCTTTCAGATGAGACAATTCATAAGATACAAAGGTTCAAATCCAATATTGTGAGTGAAACTTATTCACAGTGGAAATTTATTACTGAGTTCAGAGAGACCAGAACATTACCATACAGATTTCTATATATTTCTGTTAGCATTGACATTATTTCCACATATGGTTTATTGAAATCAGCAAACTCTGTTGTTGCAAATGAACCCCAGGAGATGCAGCTTAAGTCCATACTTACCTGCGTGTCACACAAGGCCTTTTTGTAAGTTTACTGTGGTGATCTATGTAAAAAAAAAAGTTCATAAAACAGCGAGCAGAACACTATTCTAGGGAATGAGATGTCTAGTTTCTGTTCCAAACTCTGCCAGTGTGACCTTGCACAGCCACTTCTCTGTGTTTCAGCATCCACAACTATAAAATGTGAGTAATGAGGTTATAAATGCATCATTTTTATTGAGTAATGATGTTGCATGCTTCTGTTTTGTCCTTTACTTCTGTTTGCTGTGTAGTTTAATGGTTGCTGGTAAAAAGCATGCAAGTAGTTAATTACATTTCAGGGTTCTCAATCTTCAGTTCATTGCAACTTATGTATTTATTTGTATCTGTACAAAGATGATATTAATCATTTGGAAACTGCTACAGCCAAGTTAGCTAATGGAGAAAGCCAAATGCTTTTGCAGGCTGCAGCTGCAAGGCAGCACAAGAGAATTGGATTTGAAGCATCAGAAATTTTTCTAGAATGCGTTCCTCTAAAACCAACTGTCCATCCCACAGCCTACCTGCCTTATAGAACTGTATGCAGTAAAATTAATCTCCTTTCTCTTTAAGCAATTTGCAAATTTAAAACCATTTTTTATGGTTGTCCTTCTATATTCAAATTATTCTTGTTCACTTATTACTGTTTCATCTAGCTTCTTAATTTTTTCTTTTAACCAATATAGATAAATAGAAGTCACTACCAGAAGGTTTCCAGTGTACAAACTCTACAGATTTGGTTTTGGGTGGGTTCTTTTTTTTTTTTTTTCCTTTGAAGTTGAAAACAAGTGACAATTAAATGCCACGTCTCTGAAATTATATTGCCAATTGGAATAAAGTTCATGATGATAGTGTAGTAGTAAAATTGTACAGGTTATGCTACTATGTTGTATATTGTCTGGGTCTTTCTTTGAACATCTAATGAATAGAAAACAGCAAGAAACCAAGATTACAGATCTGCCGTAATGCAGACAATTTGTTTGATGCTGAATATGTTATCTATATGAAAACAAGGTCTGCTGTGCCCATTCTAGTAATGAATGAAATTTTAAAGTGTCCAAGTGTGTTTCAGAATGATTTTGTGGTGCAGTAATTAAGATAAAAGAGGAAGCCTTTTCTTCCCATTAAAAACTTTGTTAATGCACATCATCAAAGTGTTTGTGATAGTGGATTTAGCTACACTTTTGTATTCCAAATTACAAAATTTTTCTGAAATATGTTAAAAATATTTAATAGAAGTTTCACATGAAATTGCTTTAATGGTATTTGTAAAACTTTCAGTATTTCTTTGAAAACTGTTTCATCTTCTCAGTTTCTTCTATTCATTGTTAGATACCTGTGGAGTTTAATAGCACTATACCTTTTGTCAACTTTACTCTTAACAGGGACTATCCTAAGTCTTTTTTTTTATCTCTGTTGCACCTCCTGTGAAGAAAAACTTGTATTTCTTTATAGGAAACAAATACATGCATTGTGTTTATCATCCAAAAGAGCTTGTGGCTTCTACCTAAATTGCTGGTGCAGTGTTTTTGAAGTACTGCTGGATGTTTGAGTGTCTCCTTGCTAGTGGACAGATACAGAGTTTGAGAGCAGGCATGGTCTGACTCAGTTTGCAAGCCTGTGGTGGCCTTAGACATTGCCATTTGAAGGCTGCAAAACCTGCAAGAGATCTTGGTGGATCTCTCAGTGGCGAACACTGCAGGAGCTCTGCTAAGCTTGTCTCATCGTGTTTTATAACAATGATATTTTTAATTCTGTAAAATCTTAGCTTTAAACTATTCTGTCTCCCTCATCTATTTTAGTCATTCTTTAACTAAAAGTCTTTGATTTTAGTCATTTAATCACAGTTTGCCTCAGGCAAGCCGTGTGTCTTCCCCTGAATGGCCATTTGTTTCTGCAGTTCTAGAGTGTCGTAATAAGGAAACCAGAGAATTTTAAAGATATTAAAAGATGTCTTTGTAAGATCTCATGCAGTATGAAATTCCTTCATTTATATAAATGGGAATGTTCAGTTTTTGAGACATTTCCATTTATGTGTACAACACAGGTAGGTAGACTGCTGAGTGTGAGGAGCTGACAACGTCATCAGTACTGCAGCAATCGTCTAAGATACAAAAGGGTGTAAACTTTCAAGGTAAAATACAACTTCTATTAGGTCAATGGACTCATGTCCATGTGTCTGAGATCTAGTGCATTTTTTTCAGCTTTATCAAATAATCTAATACAAGCTGTTGCCCCTGCCGTGCCCCTTTGTTGTGTGTTGTGCGTTCATCTCAGGGATGTTAGTTTATCTACGCATTTTTATATGGACATCTTTTTTATGGTAATTTTTACAGATTTTTGGAGAAGAGGTTTAAAGGGAAGGGAGAGAACAAAGAAAGTAAACCCAATAAGCAGCGATCACAGTTGCTGTAATAAAAAAAAAAACCAAAACCCAACACCAAAACAAACCAACCACTATTATTTGTATTAAAATACTGCATCAAAAATCCAACGCAGTCTGAACATTTGTGGTACTAAGAACTTCACAGGTAGTTACAGATAATTGCTGCTTCAAAGGAATTACGTGCAGAAGGCAATGTTACAAACGTAAGCTGCATTTCCCCAAGGTTGCAGAGCTGGGTTTGGTGGTGATGTGAGGGGCTGCTGTGGGGTCTCCGAGCAGACAACGCACAAGACTGAAAACAATTACTTCTAGGAAACCGGTTTGTTGCATTTAAGCACTTTACTGTGATGCAGTTTAATATTATAATTTTGACAGCCTGTTTTTTGTTCTCTGCTTTTGTGTTTTTTAGTGTTCTGTGCTTTTTAGTGATTGTGGCTTTAGTTAAACTAAATTTTAACCTTACAATACCTCAGGTATACTAAGTAGACACTCTCAAAGGCTTTCATGATGAAGGAGTTGTGTATTTTACAGAGAAAAAGCAAGAGCAAAAACTTTCTGGATACAGTTTTATGTAGAAAATACTAAGAATTAGTATGGTGGATAAAAGGAAAGATCATAGCCAAAAGTAGACTTTCTAGTCCTGGACTGTTAAAGCAAGTGGTGCCATTGTCCAGCACCTGTCAAGATTTCCTTAAATGACTGCAACTGTAGCATATATGATTCGGTGCAGAAGGGCAGGGCTGTGCTGGGGGAGGAGGCCGCTGTCCCCTCACAGCCAGCCCTGTCATGGCCGAAGGCATCGGTCTCCCGCCACAACCCCAGCCGATCAGCGCTGCCGAGCAGGCGCCGCTGCCCAGCCTGCTGGGGAAGGGGCTGCCTCGCTGAGGCGCGCGGCTGTGAGGGGGCACAGAATAAGGAGATGTGAGGGAAAAAAGTGAAGGGACTTGTCTGGAGAAACAAAAAGGTTGGAAGCACATGAAGGGGACATCACTGGGGATGTGGCGGGAGGTACGGCCTTGGAGGGAGGTGCCTGGGGCTGTCCCTGAGGGGAGCTTGGGCAGAGTGAACAAGGAAGGCCTTTCAGGTCTCCCCAGTGACAGTGGTCAAGCAAGCCTACAGAAGCGGGAGTCCTCAGAGCATGACCACTTAAAGTGAAATTAAATGGACACCGACAGTTACTGCCGCAGGGAGGTGTTGCTGCAGTGGCTACAGCCATGCTGGGAAACTGGAGCGGCTGGGATACAGCTGATGGCTCAGAGGAGAGCATTGCTGAGGGACAGGTGGGCCTGTGCCACTTGTACACGCTGCCCTACACAAAGGAGCATGGCTTCAGGATCAGCTGGTGGATGTATCTGTGGAAAAATGGTCCGACTCAGTTCCTCCTGCCAATGAGGCATTCCTGTGGAGGGACTGGGAAGAAGAAAGTAATGAACTGCAGCTGGCTGGGCTGTGGGAGTGTGTTTGTAAGCAAGGAGGAAGAACCTGAAAAGGTAGTGATCAATAATGCTGTGTCTGGGCAGCTGGGCACAGTTACTGATGCCACTTGGGCATCACCTGCTAAGCTGTCTAGACATCCTATTGATCAAGGAATGACATATTTACGATGTTATGTACCATAATGGGGTAGAGCACATGGAGAACAGGTGTGAGATGAGCAGCAGGGCTAAGGATGAAGTAAAGAGTCCAGTAGTATGATCAGCCTTGAAAAAATTGTCAAGAAATGCTGAAAATTTTCTATGCCCCTACACCAGGAGTTACAGATGTTCCTGAAAAAAAAAAGGGGGAGGTTATGCTAGAAGGGAGCTAATAACTCTGTTTTAAATTTCTAGCTATATTGAGAAACTGTTTCCAGTTGCTTCCAACATGTTCTGGATTCAACTCATGATCTTAATGATGAAGGACACAACAACGCATTAACAATCTTCTGCGCCATACAGTTCTCCTGAGAGCCTGTTTCAGTAAGTTGGTTGATGTTTCTGTGTGATGCATACAAAATATATTTTACAATTAAAGTATTTTTTCCATTCATCATTTAAATCAAATTACAAGGCATTTGAACATTGAATAATTTATATTCCCCAAAAAGATGCTGGGATATTAAATAGCAAGAATAATGTTAGGTTTATTATTAAATTGTTGCAGAGAACTCTTTTCTATCTTTGGTACCGCCTCAAACTCTTCATTCTTATCAAATAATTGTTTCCATCTTTGGCCTGATTGTAGGGTTATTTTAGAGAGGTTTTTTTGTTTGTTTCTTTTATTTTTTAATGTTTACTGGGCAAATCTTTTCAGATCAGGCTTCCCCAGCTGGCTCATCCTGTCACTGAATTCTGTAAAAGAAGGTTCTTCTCAAAACTGTGTGTCCTTGTATTCTCTGCATTTGGAGACAAATGTAGAACTCTTTTCCCAGATCTGTATTTCCCTCCTGGTAAAGGGCTGTGTATTGCCTCAGTGCCTGGCTTTAGATTTATTATCATGTTTATGTAGATGGATGCATATCTTCTGCTGGAGAATTTTCAAAGCGTACAGAGGCATGTGGAGGGACACTTAATTGCATGTGGGTTACTTCTTGGCAAGCTTCAAGTTGGGATGCTGACTGTGCGAGAATAATAGCAGAAATGTTACAGTTGGTTTTTCCCCTGAATTTCGACAGCATGATTTCAGGACACCCCAGAGTATTTCAAGGCTGAGGCGGTATGCTTGGGAATGGGAATTTGCCCTTGAGAGAGTTGCATGTATAGATAGAATTGTGTAGACACAGTCACTGCAATCCAAAAAGAAAATGGGGAAAGAAAATTTCATTGTGATCATGCAAGTTTATCCTCTGTTTG